>NC_056740.1:330863627-331061127 GCF_019279795.1 Protopterus annectens | reverse complement strand
AAAATCCTTGAAAGGTAAGACACCTTTGAACATTATACGTAAAAATTAAGAGCTCTCTCATAAAATCATCCAAGGCAAATTTTGAGAGAAAAATCGCCAAGGACTCAAAAAGACAATCATAAGGCCTCTTTAGCTATGTTAGAAACCTAGGAGGAAACTCCCAGATATGCTCAGAATTAGTTCAAAATGATGTGAAGATTACTGAACCTACACACATTGCCAACATACTGGCTGACAGGTTCAGTGCAAACTTCTCCCCTCCCCCCAAAAGGAGAGATATCTATACCAGAGGATTGTAGCTACCCAAACATCTTCAACGCCCAGGTGAGAACTGCTCTCCAAAGCAAAACACAGCATCCATGGGACCGATGGTGTCCCCGGCTGTGTGCTCCATGAACTCAATGAGGAATTAAACCCGCAGTTAGACAGCTGTTTAATCTTAGCCTCACCTCAGGATACTGCACTCAAGGAGTGGCGACGCGACTGTGGTCCCATTTCACAAGGGCGGTGCCTCCACCGACCCTGAAATTACCATCCCATTAGCTTGACATGCCTTATCTGCAAAGCCATGGAGAGGATCATAATGGAACTCATAAATAAAGACATAGGGAACTTGCAGACTTTGGATCCAACCCAGTTTGGCTTTTGTCAAAGGCAGATCATGCTTTTTAAACTTGGTTGACTTTTTCTAGACAGTCACCAAGGCCATTGATGAGGGAAAGGCAGTCCATACAGCCTAGCTGGACCTGGCGAAGGCCTTCGACACAATACCCCACTCAGGTATCATCGAAAACTCATCAGCTTGAATGTAAAACCCATACATCACAAGATGGGTTGCAAACTGGCTAAGTGACAGAACCCACAGGGTCAGAGTTGCTGAGCCATGTCAGACTCAAAGCCTGTCACAAGTGATGTCCCACAGGGCTCAGTCCTGGGTCCACTCTTGTTCGGCATCTACTTTTCGAAGTACAAGCAAACACAGGAGGGTTATGGCTGACAAAGTTTGCAGATGACTGCAAACTGGGCTTCATAGTCGAAAACACATCTGACACAGATATCCTTCAGAAGGGCCTCACAGAAACGGATAACTGGTGCCAGAGCCATGGCCTAAAGTTAAATGCCAAGAAATGCATAGTCATACCCTTCGAAAAACAAGGTTACCCCTAGCTACCATATAGGTGGCTATCCACTGACCACAGAAGAAGTCATCGGGGATCTGGGGTCCCAGATTGACAGTAGCCTCGCTTGACACTCATGTTGCTAAAGTAGTTAGGGAAAACCTTCTACATTGCCCACCTGATCATGAAGGGATTCACATCTAGATCAAGGGAGGTCATTGTCCCCTGTACTCATCACTCATTAGACTAATGATTGAGTACAATGCCCCATTCAGAATGTATCTGACCCGACACCTGCAGCAGCTGGAAAGGCCCCAAAAGTTCCTCACCAAAAGGATAAAGGGTCACAAAAATCAGTCTTATGCTGCCCGACTGAAAGAACTCCAGCTCTATTCAGTCTCATACCGCTTGCTCAGAGGTGACCTGTGCCTGACATATAAGGCCATGTCAAACCCTGATTTGATGAATATGCTTCACCTCAAAAAATCTAGATCCCTCAGAACCACAAGGGCGGAGACTTAAACCTGACACGGGTTATTAATAGAATGTGCTGGAGGGACAGATTCATCACCCAGAGACTCCCTATGCTGTGGAATAAAAATCCCGCACATGTGAGGCAGAGCACCTCGCTGGCCTTGTTCAAGAGGAATCTTGACCAATGGATGGGGGATCGTAGATATACCCCAGGGATTACTTCAGTGTCACTGCTTTGACAGAGGCACAGCAAAATAATAGGCTTTATTCAAACTAAAAGTACAAAGCCAATAACTATGTATTAGGCTTATAAATGCCACAGTTTGGCCGACAGCAGATAGCCTCAAATGAAGGCCCATGAACTTCTGCGACTTACCAACACCAGATCCATGACAACAGGTTCATGCAGTGCCACATGCTTGAAATATGCAGGTTCTAGGCAGCTACATGCTTGACAGTCGATTTCATGGGGCACAAACTGGGAGGCATTCTTACATATCTGATTCACTGGTGTTACTAAGGCTAGCAGGTGGCTATTTTCGGTGTATCCGACTTAGCTGTGGAGAGTCAGCGAGGATCAGTCTTGAGGCAGTATCTATGGGGACCCAGATAGTAGCATCTTGTACTTTGGATCTAGTGCAGCATGTTATCTTTATGGGTTGCAAAGTAGTTAGCTGATGACACTGACCATTGCCCAGCCAATGGGTCATTATGACCCGGACAAAGCTGATTGCATACATCTTTATACCCCAGGGATTAAGGGAGCCTGCTCATGTCTCTATCTGACCAGACATGAAGGATCTGTTCTCAGCTAAACTGTCAGTACTACTTTCTGTTTATCTTAGTTTTACCCTAGAAGTCGTTCAATCTCAGATCTGATACTTGGACCCAACCTGGGCTGAGCTGGATGCAAGGCGGCCCACCCCACTTCAGAGTTCCCTACTGAGCTAGTCCCCACAGTGAAAGGGTGAGCTTTACCCTGGTCTCAAAATATGGAACTTTTATTATCCTCCAGCCGCCCGACAGGTCCTCAAGAGTTAGAATTTCTATTTAGTCTTATACCGCTAATACTGCCAGAGTCTATTGATGACCCATATATATAGGCCTCATGCCATTGTTACTCCCAAACCCTGATCACTTCGCGACCTAACAGTTGCTTTTGTCACCGCACTTACTGCTTCACTCTGGAGCAATTAGTCACTTGTTATCGTCACTTGTCCAGTCATATTCTGTATGTGTTACTTACCCCCAGCAATGCTTTCTCCACTTCTTGAAACTTGTCCCACCTTTGCACCAACCTTGGCCCATTGATGTTATTCTGAAAGATATCCAGATCTGTTATGATGGATTGTACTCCTTGAAATGCCTTAGCCTAGCCACCTCCTGACAAATCTGAAACCGAAACGAAGGCAACCCCATCTGTGCCCCGCTCGAAATTCAAGCATCATGATGCATGAGTACCTGCAAAAATGTTCTACTAATCTTGTCATTGTCATCGTCCCCCTATTGCTCAAGCATGACCCCGTAGTTATGATCTAGTCCATGTTTAATCTTAGCCCAGTTGTGCCAGACTTTGATCACCTTCGACTTTAAGCCTGTCACGTCACCGCACCTGAGCTCTAGCTCATGAACTGCAGTCCCAGTAGCCTCCAGCACTCTTGTTTCCTTAGTTTAATCTGCAGAGTTTTATTCATTAGTCCAAATCTACTTCTCAGCCATGGTCTTATTTATTTTTAAGCCAGCTTCCATTGTACTGCTCAATTTGACTGCCCCCTTTAGCTTATGCTACTGCTCACCCTGCTTACTCTCTGTACTCATTCAGCTTTAAGTCACCGTCCATCCGCTCAGACTGAGCCTAGTACCTGTCAGAGCACTTGATGCACTGCTTCATTATCCTGTCCCTCTACGTACTGCCATCCTTTGTCCAGCCCATCCGATTTTGAGTATGCTAGCTTTACTCTTTCTGTACAGCATTTGCTAGAGTCTCACTCGAGACCCCTAAGTACCACTTTGAGCTCACGAAGTTAGTCTTAGTCATCCTGCCTTCATCCCCCGAATGCTTATTCGATCACGTTTATGCCTTCAACAAGTCACCTCCGCCCCCTATGAATCTCGCAGCTAGTTTTACAGTTCATGCTGCTCTCCTTATTCTCTTTCTCCTTCACATTTCAGTCAGTTCAGCAATTTCAGGTAGCCACTGCCACTGTCATTGTCTCCCCATTGACTTCCCCGAGCTTTTTTGGTACTGCAGCTATCTTTCTGACGTTCTAGCAATCCCGACTCCTGATGAGCTTTAGCATCCGTCATTTGATTCCGATTCTGCTTACCTCTCTGCCAGTTCCCAGTTCATGCCACCTCCTGTATCTTCTTTGACTCCTCCCTGTTCCTCCTCAGTATCTTGCACCACTAGACTGCTCTATGCTACTGTCTCTCACCTTCTGTCCCAGTTCTCACTTCTGCTAAATTGCAGCTTAGCCACGCTACTCTTTTGTCCCATTGCCCATATTGTAATATGTGAAGTGACAGTCCTACTGAGGGAGCAGGAGTGACAGATGCACCTCCTGATTTGCTTTCATGCCCATATTGCCATCTGACCCAGGTCCCCGGGGTCCAGCTACGGTTACCAGTGCATATACACGCCAGCTACTCGCTTCAGCCTATGTAGCTCCACTAACACGATAGCCACCCATACCCCAACACATTCCAAAGTTATAGGTTGTACATACATACCAGTGGACTGTCCAATGTTACTTTGACACCACGCAAGGCCAATGAAACCATATCTGCGACATACTTATTTTCCTTAAGGTTGCCAGACTGCTGAGATATGTCAGCAACTCTTCCCTACTACTGTGCATGTAGCTTTCCACTATACAGGATAGAAAACCAGAAAAGTGTCTCACTTAGTCATTGATTGCCTGTTTCACCGCCCTGATACATGTCATGTCAAAAAGAAAATTTCCTAACCTTCTCTAACTTTATATACATACCTGTGTTCCATATGTTGGACTTTTTCTTGTTTGATTCAGGAGGTCATGCTTCAAGCCAACCTGCATTTGCCCAATAGACGCCAATACTTGCACTCTCCAGGACCATATATATGACATGTACCAGCACAAAATGCACTTTTGTTTTATTGTTTAATGACCTACTGTTTGCTTGGGAACTCTATTTCCCTTAGATATAGTCACCCAGTTTCACCTCTAAATTACAGTGTCCTGTTTGTCAAAAGGTTTGATTCCCAAAGTTTACCTTTTACCAATGTTGATGTTACATACTTAATATGTCTACCATACTTCATGTTCCCATGAAGACACTAGAACACATGGCATAAGATGTTTGCATTAAGACACGATGCCAGCATTGAGTTACATCCACTGTACCACATATACTAACTCACCGCCCTCTTAGCCAACTGATAAACCCAATCTGTGGATCATGATAGCCACTCCAAATAAAAGCTGGATATTTCTTGGCATAAACCCTCTCTTCTGCTCAAATAGGACCATTAGGCTCAGATATTGCATTACATACAGAACCATTTGATAGAAGGTTGAAACTACAGCAGTTTTGGAATCATCTTAGGACAAGGAATTTTCTGACGGGTATGAAGATCCGTATTCTTCTTGACAAAATACCTAGCCCATGCTGGATGTCGGTACGGATGATTTTCTATATTGTGCTTGATTTTTTCTACAGTTCTGAAGATTCAATTGGAGAGCTTTGTGCTTTTAGAAAACAACAATTGCTGAGAATTCATCTGAATACAGTAGGTTTGACCTTGTGCTTCTGCTTGAATAAGGGTCAGTGTAGTTTAACCAGAATTCTGGAAAGCATACTGAACATGGACCTATGTCTCACCTATTGACCGACTCCTGGGAAAGGGTGTTGTGTGTGTTATACGTCCTTTGTCTCTATGAGCGATACTGATCTCAGGAAAGCTTGACTCTCCAACAGGTAAACTTTTTTCATATAGTTACTATAAAGTCTTTCTCACTCATTAAGGCCCAAATCTCCAGGGTGACCATAAGGTGAAGCTTGCCCATTTTTAAAGTGCCCTTAAGGTACTTTAATAACTCATAGGTATTTTGACTTCATGTACTAACAGAAGTGGTGTGTTCCCAGCTATTTGTTTTATTCTGCCAGTTATTGCCACGTTAGATTCTTGTAGCTCTTCTAGCAGTACATTGGGCAAATCTTAACTAGCTCTGTAAACAGTGAGTGCCTGAGCCTTTCCTCAAGGATGTTAGTTTCACAAATCAGTTCAGCTAGCTTAGAGTAGACCGACCTCTGACTGCCTCATCAAATAGATTGCATGGTACCACCCACTCTCTAGTGAATTTCTTTTTGTTGAGCTTTATTTCGTTTATTATGTTGACAAATATTAGGTAAGTTCACATTTAGCTGCTTAGATTATTCACTGAGCCAGTCCACCCTCTGCTAGACTTCTGCATGATCTGTTACTGCATCGCAACGTTTCACTGAAAACTTCCACCTCATCTGATATTCAAGATAGTCAGAAATGAAAATAATGGAAATCAAACCCACTTGAGTCCACTCAGAGTTATAGAGTCAGATTCTGTACTAGATCTTGACGTAGCACTGTCTTTATTTGTTTTGAAAGTTGACATTAAAATTACTGTTAGCTTATCGTAGTCCACCTCCATATGGAATAACATTTCCTTCCATTTCCATTTGCACAGGAGCCAACTACACACATGTTTTACATTTACTTTGTTTTTTCCCAGTTACTTTGTTTAGCACCGTATTGAGTCATTTGACTGTACCATTTCTTTTTAGTGTCTAGGCAGGAATTTTTCTTTTTTACACAGGCAGGCACACATATTTACTGGCTTAGTTTAGCAGATCTGTATCTCCCTCAAAACATGGTATCAATTTTTACTTTAACTGATTCCTAGAGAGAGAGACGACACGAGATGGGTTTGTTGATTGCACGCAGATTTTGTATTACCATTTAAAAAGTTGAACAGCTTTTATAAAGAAACAGAAGTCAGCCAATCTTTGATTCTGTAAAAGACCGTCCATTGTACTTGCCAGACAAATCTAATGGATTTTCACTACCTACATGGGACAGGATTTGGTAATGTCCCCCATGACCCTATTATTCCCCAGCATAGAGACAACACATGGACAGCCACTGTATTCTCGACTCTGAACATGTTTACTGACTCATTCCGATGTATCTATACTGTTGAGTATGCAATAAAGCACGACCCCAGTCCTAGATTGAGGCCCTACATCGACCATATTTTTTGCACACACGCTCCTTTCTGTACAATATGTAATTTCTGAGGTATCAATTTACAACATAAATTTTACCAGCGTCCAAAGTTTGATTTAGCTAAGGTGCCCTACCCTGGAGCTGAGTCGAGTCTGGCTTCCCTCATGGTATGGACATGTACCCACTTAGCATCTATTATCTTTGTTAAGGGATAGCTCCCCCACCTGCCTAACCATGCAAGTATGACCTCTTATAGCTACCTCCTTTAGTAAACCTAGCTCCCCACTTTTACAAATGGTGTTGACAAAACATATTCCAAAGATTACGGTAGCATCAAGTTAAAATTATAAATCTCCTGGAGGTAGTGCAGGTATATCCACGTCCAGCTAGCTCGACAGCCGATCCATTAATCACCGAATAGACATTCAAAACAATAAATCCTATTACCTACCTAGATAAGAACCTGGTACTCGGGGCATACTGGTGGTACTTATTGGCTTGTCAGCTGTAATGTGAATTTTGGTAAAACTTGTGTGTGTTAAAATAATTATTGGAAATTAATTTTTTTTTTTTTTGACTATGACGTAAATTTTGTACATTGCTCCATACTTTAAACTGTACGGAGTTTCCAAAACACGTATATGTAACTTAGTGGACGAATGTGGTATTCGATAGACATGGTGCAGGCGCATAAAATTAGAAAGGTACCCTATATATGCAGGTACCTATGGAGGTATCACTGACCTAGTAGCTGCAGGTACCGCTAGGGGGTGAAGGCATAATTCCATGACACTTAGGCTGTAAACAGGGTCACTTTATCCCATTGATCATTGGGATTATGTAGCTGTTCCATTATTTGTAAGGTCCAACCTCTCTAGCTTACCATTGTTGATTTTCAGCTTACGATGCATGTTTGTCAGGCTGGATTGGTCTGGGATGTGTATATTTCTCACAAGGTCAGAGGCTTAGAAACCACTATTCTGAGTTTCACTTTGAGTTTGTACAGGTAATAATAACCTAAGAGATTAGGAACGATGTTTTGTGGTTTTGATAGAATGGACCTGAGGTGGAGGCAAACACCTATTTTATTTCATTTGTAGGCTTAAATATCTAGGTTGAGGTGGACAAGAGGGTTCGTGCAAAAATACAGATGGAATTATGGAATCAATCTTCCATGCAAGGAAAAAGAGTAAATTAAATAATTATATCTACTGAATGGAAGGTGGTAAGCAACATGTTCACTTCACTTTTTACTGTAACACGCTTGATAAGAACCCATGAAGTTTCTAATGGGGTGCTTTATACGAGTAACATTCACTAAGCATTGAAAGTGTCGCGATTCCTTAGGTACCGGATAACTTCAGTCCTAGATTTTAAATAGTAATCATTGGCTTCAGTGAAATTATGAATAATGGGGGAATCCTCAGGAAGTGTACAATCTAATAGTCAATTTCAGATGTAAGGAAGCCTAGATATTGTACAACGGATGGACCTGAACCAGCTTATTCTGATGTCTAGGTGGGGGGAGGTTCTAGTGAAGGGTGATTCATGACCTTCATTCATTTAGTTGAAAATGCCGTTGACATATGGGGACAGGAGCTACCCAGCCTCTTCTTTGCAGGGAACTTCTTTTTGACTCAGGGAGCATAGTATCTTTACCTATTGGTATGTGATGTACCCGAGGTACCCCATCTGGCATGTGGAAACTGTACCTCATCTTACTTTTACTCGGGTGAGATCGCAGGGTAATGGGGAAGGATTGATAATTGAGCCAGTTTTCATTGCGGGACTCTGGTGCTGGCAGTCTGTTTCAAGTCGCGTGTTGCTTTAGGGTAATTTGTCAACCTATTAGCGAGGAACAATTATTCTTTACAAGTGGGAAAGACTTTTCTTAACACTGGGGGATAAAGATCTCACTTCATGCTTATTGTGTACGTTTTGAAGTTTTCCACCATTTGTGACATCCTTATTTGTCTTTGGTATTTCTATTGAGATCTCAGTGACCCTCAGATTCTCATGGGCTTTCAACCAAAAAACAATGAAAAATAAAGGAAAAGTCACACCAATACCAAGAGACAGCACACAGACAGACACAACAAGCAAGGGCCAAGCCACAATGCACCACACAACAGATCAGGCTAGACACCAGCAAAATATGGAAAAATAACTGAGCAAAAAACAAAACAGCACTGAAGAAACCAACAGTATAATAGGCATTTCTTTCTTCATAACAAATCTTACACAGACCATTGATGTAAGCCTAAAATAAGTGGTAACAATACTTTCAAACCTTTGTAAAGAAAATGAAGCCACAGGAAAAAAAAGCAAAGTATAGCATGTGAAAGGTGGTGACATTCAGAGCAAAAGAAAATTGGAGTAGCAGAAATAACTTCTATTAATAGAAAGAAAGCTTGAAAAAATATAATATGATAAGAATGGAGTCATGAAGCAAAGTCATTGCTGAAAGGTGGAACTTTAGATTAAAAATAATTTTGCAATGAAAAGTATGCTTATAAGGTGCTGTGTGAGAAATAGCTGGAGGATAAAAGAAAATAATTTGAAGAAATAGAAAGTGAATAGTGTATAAACCTTTGTAAAGGGCAGATCCTGCCTTTTAAACCTGGTTGATTTTTTCAAAACAGTCACTAGAGCCATTGATGAGGGCAAAGCAGTCCATACAGCATACCTGGACTTGGCTAAGGCCTTCGACACAATACCCCACTCAGGCATCATAGATAAGCTAAACAGCTTAAAAGTAAACCCTTATGTCACTAGATGGGTTGCAAACTGGCTAAAGGACAGAACCCATAAAGTTAAAATCGCTGGAGCAATGTCAGACTCAAAGCCAGTCACAAGTGGTGTCCCACAGGGATCTGTCCTGGGACCCCTCTTGTTCGGCATTTATTTCTCAGATGTTAAAACAAACATGGGAGGGCTGTGGCTGACAAAGTTCACAGATGACTGCAAACTAGGCTCCATAGTCGATACACCAGCAGATACACACATCCTACAAAAAGACCTCACTGAAACGACAACTGGTGCCGCCGTAGTCACAGCCTTAAACTAAATGCCAAAAATGTATAGTCATCCCTTTGGAAAAACAAAGTACCCACAAATTATCACATAGACAGCAACCCACTGAGTAATGGAAAAGTAATCAGAGACCTAGGGACCCAAGTAGACAGCGACCTCTCATTTGACACCCACATTGCCAAAGTGGTTAGAAAAACATTCTACCTTGCACACCTCATCATGAAAGGTTTCACATCCAGATCCAAGGATGTCATTGTACCCCTATATTCCTCCCTCATCAGACCCATGATTGAGTACAATGCCCCATTTGGTATGTACCTCACCTGGCACTTGTAACAGCTGGAGAGACCACAAAAGTACCTCACCAAAAGGATCAAGGGTCTCCAACATATGTGTTATTCTGCCAGACTAAAGAAACTTCAGCTCTATTCAGTAGCATACCGCCTGCTCAGAGGTGATCTCTGCCTGACGTACAAGGCCATGTCAAATCAGGATCTGATGGACATGCTCCACCTCAAAAAATCCAAATCCATCAGGACCACGAGAGCTAAAGACTTAAACCTCGGCACAAGTATGAATAGGACATGCTGGAGGGATAGATTCATAACCCAGAGGCTTCCCATGCTTTGGAACAGGATCCCAGTTCGTATTAGGCAGAGCCCCTCACTGACTCTCTTCAAGAGAAATCTTGATGAGTGGATGGGAGATCGTAAGTTTACCCCAGGGGTCATATCTGTGTCACTGCTAGACAGGGGCACAGTAAACTAATTCTATTATATAAGGGGACCTTCACTGTGTCACTACTAGACAAAGGCACAGTATTCTAGATTTATTCTGTACATTTTTGTACCATTTCATGGGGTGGCAAAAGCCACATCACTATGGCTAGGCTTACAAATGCCCCAGGGCAGATAGCCTAGTACTATACTATCAAACTATGAAACTATGAAGAGGGTGTAGTGCTTTAGTTTATTAGTGCTTACTTATAAGATTACTTATACAAGCAACTGCAGGGCTTTAGAATGAAAATAGAGTGCTTACTTTGAGATTTAGAACAGTTCTAAGGGAAAAAGTGAAGAGTAGACTTTGTGGAGCCAGGAATAGTTTAAACCTGTTTAAGCGGCGCTGCCCGATGCTGCACTATGTGCAAAATCATCCAAAACCGCACAAATGCGGGTTCTAAAGCAGGGAAACTGAAAGAGATAGGAATTGACCCAGAACGGCCAATAAGCTACTAATTTCAGGGCTGAGACCACTCCTCCAGGGACAGATAGGCTGCTCAAAGCTCCCCACTCTCACTGGTGAACAGAGAAGCTTCCTCCTATTTCAGTAAGGAAATGGGCAACATAGGAAACTATACCACAGTCTGGAATTCAGCAAAACCTGAAATCTGGACTAATCTAGTTCAGCAAAGGCAGGAAAAGAGAATATTTTTGGGGGTTTTTTTTTGTTTTTTTCAGGAAACAGCAGAAAAACACACAGAAAACACTGTAAATGCTATAAGCAGGCTAGCGCACTTTAGTGTGTAGCCTACAACAGTTATACAATACAAAAAAGACTTAAACTGATATAAAACAAGTACAAAAACTGTAAAAAGCAGAAGGCAAATGCAATTTAAACTTTTTGAAGCACAGATATATATATATATATATATATATATATATATATATATATATATATATATATATATATGTATATATATATATATATATGGATCCCATTTAGATGATCAAAGTCTTAGACCTTCGAATTTCATATGGCCGACACACCTTATGATCGAAGTTTTAAAACTTTGATCTTTTTAAAGAGAGATCTCCATACAGTGCAGAATGGGAAATTTTCCCTTTTCCTCACTGTAGTGCGATCTCAGAGTTGGTATATTTAAGTAGCAGGGGATGTGGTGGGTGTATGGGGACTTGCCCCCTCTGCAGAAACATCTAGGAATATATTTTTTTAATCTATTTGAAGTTTTAAAACTTTGATCATATGGTGTTGGCCATATATATATATATATATATATATATATATATATATATATATATATATATATATATATATATATATATATATATATATATATATATATATTGAAGTACAGGACATTGAATCTCAAAACATACATGCTACATACCTTTCTACCATATTTGCAACACATGGGTGGTGATACACAGTACTGTTTTTTCAAGCATTCAACCCCAGCTACAGTGTCAGTAATGGCTTGACCTTTGCATTTCTCTACATTTTTTTCATTTGCTTGTCCGATATTTAATTCCTTTATGGACTTTTTCTAGATAGTATAAGTAGCCATGTAAACCAAGCATTACCTTGCCTGTCTACGCTATTGTCACTTGGTAAATATTACCCAGTATTCTAAGATAGTCTTCAGCCATCTCTGAGGTACTCACTCTTCTGCTGAACAGTTAATACTTCTTCGGCAGATAACAGTGCTGCTTTCAATGGTCTGTACTTTGCTATTCTCAGATATCATTATTTTGCAATTTTGTCATCCTAAGCTACACGGTTTGAATTTCGACCTTGTGTGAAATTTCAAGGTTGTGACAGGAATGTGTGTGTGTGTGTGTGTGTGTGTGTGTGTGTGTGTGTGTGTGTGTGTATATATATATATATATATATATATATCTACACACACACACACACATATATTTGCATGTATGTCTATATATACATATATATGTTTATATATATATATATATATTTATATATAGTTAGATATGTATGTATGTAAAAGTGTTCAAGCAGTCACAGAAGGAACGCCGATGCTTGCAAAGCAGTTAAAAACTGCCGTAACACAAAACAGTTAAAATGGACTAAAGTAAACTCCAAATCACCACCAAAATAATCCACCGACTCAATGCAGGTGAAACGCTAGTACTAGCAAAGGTAGTAAACCACTGACAGTGCAGTATACACTTCAATGACCAAGATTGACTCCAAAAATATTAAAATATGCCACCAACTCAAAGCATGTGGATAGGAACGTCCTTTATTCAATGAGCGCTTTCACCCCAGAAGGGCTTCTTCAGACTGTACAAGGAAATGGTAACAGCACAGTCCATATATACTCTACGTGATTAACTAATTAATCAATTAAAAGCATTATTTGATCTGGGGTGTATACTACACTGTCAGTGGTTTACTACCTTTGCTAGTACTAGCGTTTCACCTGCATTGAGTCGGTGGATTATTTTGGTGGTGATTTGGAGTTTACTTTAGTCCATTTTAACTGTTTTGTGTTACGGCAGTTTTTAACTGCTTTGCAAGCATCGGCGTTCCTTCTGTGACTGCTTGAACACTTTTACTTTACTCACGGAACGCTGTATCTCCGGTGGAGCCTTTGCTGCTGTTTATGTATGTATGTAAACATGTATATGTATTTATACAGCTAAACTAGAGTTTTCACTGTGTGACCTCCTAACTGTTTTTTTTAATATATGTGTAGAAAAACTGGAATATAAATGGCAAATTATTTTAAATGCAACCTGTTCATCTGGCTTGAATGACAATATATCTTTAATGCCGGTGTTGAAACAAAGAGCAAATAGAGTGTAATATATGTTGTAGCATTAATACACATATATTAACTAGGTTTTCACGTCTTTGTAATGTATTTTGGCTGTATATTACTTTGAAAAACACATTTATTGTGTTATTTTTATTTTTATAACTGTAGTTTAATATGTTATTTGTGGGTATATTTTTAAATGTATTTTTATTTTTATATGTAATTTGTTTGTACCATATATATATATATATATATATATATATATATATATATATATATATATATAGATATAAAACGTATTTTTTTTTTTTTAAAGTTATGAGGCCTGTTTAAGGAAATAATTAATGATTTATGAGTAGGGATATCTGTTTGGTTGAAAGAAATGCTTTTGTTTGTATAAATGCACTAATGGTGTATGGCTCTTATTAACTCCGAAGAAGCAATTTACATATGGTGAAAGTGCTTAGTTTTTTAAGAGCACTTGATTAAATTGTGAAGTGGATTTCTTGTTCATTTTTTATTTTCATTTACTAGTTTTACCCTTTTGGGTAGTTTGTTTTATTTCTCATGTTTGTGCATTAAACAAGTCCCCACACTACCACCAGAGCAGGACAGTTGGGCTACCCTTCAGGACATCCATGGCACCTTTGCAGGAGATAACTTTTCCAAAACTGAGACATATGTATCATCCACAGGTCCCTTTTCCTTTTTTTTTTCTTTTCTTTTCTGGATGATCAGGCTTGTTTGTCTTCTTGCCATTGTCTTTCTCTCTCTCTCTCTTTCTCCCTGGTGGAAGTGGATTTGAGTAACCCTTTGAGAACCAATTTATTCCACCTTTCTAAAAGAGATTGGAAACTAAAATTCTTACATAGAGTGATCAGCATCCACATGCCCTACCCCAAGACACACCACGCACACACATTGTGTGGGTCTTGTGGAGGGATTTTATGCCCATGTTGTTTGCACTTTTTCAAACCAGGGATCTTGGCATCCTTCTGCATTCTGACAGCTGGGCTCCTACAAATACACAGACCTAACAGGAAAGTAATTTAAAAATCCAACCAGCCCTGTCTAATATAATGGCTGACTAAGAAGTAAAAGCAGTTTGAGGGAAAGACACATTTTTTTAAAGATAAGGGATGAGGAAGAGTACAGGGGGTGAAAAGAAGGGGACTGTAGAAATAAAGGCAGGAATTCAAAACAATCTTGATAATTAGATTCATGATATTAATCTATCCAAGAATTTTAATCATAAAGAAGGACTTCAGATTACCCCTGTAATGACTCTAGTGAAGCACAGAAATGTTGAAGCACACAACAGCAGCAACAAGAGGCAGTTTCACAGGGGTGCAAGGGCTTATAGAATATGGATGGAGGCTGAGCTTACAAGGTGAGTTGCTTCCAAAGAGAGGGTGCTAAGGTGACCAGTCCTTCAGAGGAACATGAATAGAACAATAGAATATGGAAATGTTGGACTTTCTTAAACTTGTAGAGGGCTCTAAAGTATATGCCCTACTTCACGTCATTAATGTTCAAAAAAATACTCAGAAGAGGGGAAAAAAGTTAACTGTAAGTAAAAAATTTTTTCTTAATAGTGCATGGTTTTCTTTGCATATTATTAAGTACATTTTTTCAGTTATTTTTAAGTGTAACGGAATACTAATGTAAATGGGTTCTCCTGTGTTTTTTCTCCCTTCTCTCTGTTTCTCCTTGTTCAGTTTTAAGAAATGTAGGCACTGCAATGTAAAAAAAAAAAAAAAAAAGAAGATGAATCTGGATAAAAGAACATGACAAAAGAAAAATGAGTATGCTTTTTCTCATTCTTGCATAGGGGATTGACTGAGTTAAGGCCATTAGCTTAATCTACAAACAAGTTTTAAGAGAAAGCGAGCAAATCAAAAAGATCATTGAATATTATAAGGCTTTTTTCTAGTAAACAAAGGTATGCTTGGCAGTTTTGTGTATGGTTCTCTTGTCTCTACCAAAAAAACTTCTACAGAAGAATGGCTTGGAGAAAATGTTTTCTGAGAGCATTCAAGCGTTTTCCCACCTGAGAGAGCTACAAAGATATGACAAAGCTAGACAGCACTTAATAGAAACACAGGCTGTATCATGCATCTTAGCATGCATAACCTTTCTTTTAGGTTATCTTGAGTCTGTGTGTGTGTGTGTGTGTGTGTGTGTGTGTGTGTGTGTGTGTGTGTGTGTGTGTGTGTGTGTGTGTGTGTGTGTGTGTGTGTGGGTGTGGGTGTAGGTGGGTGGGTGGCTGTCAGTTTGAAACATTTGTTCATATTATGAGAGTAAAACTTCAGTATTTGAAGTACATAGCTTTGCGTGTTATTAAGTTAATAGGTTTTAGGGGGTATTGGGGTGTGCTTATATTTTTCTTTGAGGGCTTTCAATTAAACAAAAATGTTTGTAAGATGTGACATAGGCTCAAATGGAGATGACAACAAAAACTGTATAAGTGATTAACCTGCCAAACAGTATATGCATGTAACACAGAAGCTGGAACTAGACATTTAACAAAACGTTGTTATACATAAAAGGTGGGAATAATAACTTTTCAAGAATATGATGCTTTCTGAAATGTCTTTAAATGTCAATGGTCTCATAGTTAAATACAAAAAGAAAGAGTAATAAATGATATTAAAAATGTAGAGTGCAAATAATTATGTTACAAGAGGCACACTTGGAAAGAAATGAACATGTGAACTTACCCAGAATGATACCACAGTGCAAACAAAAAATGATTGACTTCAACAATTGGCTAAGTTTCTGATGTCATTCTAAGGGAATCCAGTCTCTTTTTGTTTGGGATGACATGACTGACAGACCTCAATGCTTTGTCAGGGATGTCCTGCATTTGTCACCCCTGGGTTTCTGGGTACTGACTAAGGCTCTTGCCACCCCTATAGTGCCTTTTTTAGGCTGTGTTCCAAAGACCAAATTACCACCATAAGAGCTATAAATAAATGCAATATGAGGGTCATGCTGTTCAATGCTAGAAATCTAAATCTCAAGATGCACTCACTCAAAGCACTCCTCAAAATGGAAAACATCGACATTTGTGCTGTAATGGAGACCTGGTTTAAAGCAGCAGAAAGCACCCCATGCGCTACCAGGCTATAACCCATTCCACACCTTTCGGCCCCGAAACATGGACCAAAGCTCCAAAGGTGGTGGTGTCTCCATATTCATAAAGAATATGCACACCTCCAGACTAGCAGCCCAGCATAACACATCTGAGATACTTCAGGCACAACTAACATTGGGTATGACAATCCAGGTCATAGCCTGCTATAGGTCCCCAACCATGTCCCTAGACTCTCACTTCACATTCCTAAGCACCCTGGAATCTATCAAGGTCCAACGCAACACTTTCTTACTAGGAGACTTCAACTACCCCTCCATCAACTGAGAAAACTACTCAAGCACCAATACACTGGCCCAATGCTTCCTGGAATTAATCAGCTCCAATGCCCTGGACCAGCTTATTCTGAGCCCCACTACAGGAAGCAGCATCTTTGACCTGGTTATTACTAACATGGACGGCCATTGCTCTACACCAATAGTCAATCCCTCCCTGGTCAGATTCCACCATAAACTAATCACCATGAAAATCTACATCTCACCCACACCCCCCACACCCCTGCAAAGGTAAGCACCTTAAAGCACTTCTCCAAAGCAAACTTTGGACTCCTAAAAACAGAGGTTGCTAACTTCACAGCACCCATGCCAATGGAAAATAGCTGCATGACTGCTGAATCATACACCAGTGCACTGTACAAGCATGTACACAAATGCATGGAACTAGCCATACCCAACAGAGCCAAGACACTCTCCTCCAAAAAAAGGAAGCCAATCTGGTGGTCTGCTGCAGTTAATAAACTCTACAACAGAAGGAAGAAACTGTTGCAGAAAAAGGTGAAGTCCCAAGACTGGAAAATCTCCCTTATTAGGCTCAACAAAAAGTTGAGATCTCTCATCAAATCCTCTAAAGCCAGCTATGAAGACAGAAAGCCTTCTATAGCTATATCAAGAACCTCCACTGCAATACCCAAATTTGCTCTGAGATACTGCATAATGGTACCTCCTATACTGAGCCAACAGATATTGCCAGGTCTATATTATATTCTCGAAAGCCGACAATGTCGAATTTGACATTGTCGACATGAGAATATCGAACGCTCAGAATCTCAAGAGTGTAAATGGAAATCTGCGTAAGGGGAGATTTCTGTTTACTGCAATGTAGTACAGTCTCAGAGTTGGTATATTTAAGTAGCGGGGTGTGTGGGGGTGCAGGGGGGCTTGCCCCCCTGCTTAAACCCATTAGGGTACTGTTTTCTTTTTTTTTTTTTGTCTTTTTATAAGGTCGATGTTTGAAGACATTGACCATATGGTGTCGACCATATGTTGTTATATGTTTTCAAATGTCGATCTTATAATATAGACCCATATTGCCAACATACTGGCTGACAGATTCAGTGCCAACGTTACCCCTCTCTCCCTCCCTAAAGGACCGATCACAATGCTAGAAGAATGCCAGGCACCCAGCATTACTGCAGCACAGGTTAAAGCTGCATTATCCAAGGCCAAGAATACAGCTTCCATGGGACCCGATAATATCCCTGGATGTGTTCTACATGGACTACAAAGCGAACTGGCACTACATCTCTGTGCTCTGTTCAGTCACATCCTCACCTCAGGCTTTGTCCCTACCGAATGGAGCACTACTACAGTCATCCCTCTCCATAAAGGGGGAGCGACTACAGACCCTGGGAATTATCACCCCATTAGCCTGATGAGTCTGATATGTAAAGCTATGGAGCGCATCATCATCATGGACCTGATTAACAAAGATATAGGAAATCTCCAAACTCTAGAGCCCATGCAATTTAGCTTTGTGAAAGAGAGCTCATGACTGCTCAACCTGGTTGACTTCTTTAAGGCAGTCACCGGGGCTGTGGATGAAGGTAAGGCAGTGCATAGAGCCTACCACGATCTGGCCAAGGCCTTTTATACCATTCCTCACTCAGGAATTATTGATAAATTCATCAAACTAGGCCTCAACCCCTATATTACTAGGTGGGTTGCAAATTGGCTCAGAGATAGAACACACAGTGTGAAAGTAGTGGACTCCAAGTCAGACTGCCGACCAGTCACAAGTGGAGTCCCACAGGGATCAGTCATGGGTCCTCTCCTGTTCGGCATCTACTTCTCAGAAGTCCAGGCCAACACAAAAGGACTCTGGCTGACCAAGTTCACAGACAACTGCAAGTTGGGAGCCATTATTAACTTCAAAGGTGATGCAGACATCCTACAGAAAGGCCTCACTGAGACCAATGACTGGTGTCAAAACCATGGCCTTAAGCTTAACGCCAAAAGAATGCGTCATCATCCCCTTTGGTAAAAACTCAGTTCCCACTAATTACCACATTGATGGGAGCCCACTGAACACTGAAGGCATTATAAGATATTTGGGGATGCAGGTTGACAGCAGCCTCTCCTTTGACTACCACATTGCCACTGTGGTCAGAAAATCCTTCTGTGTGGAACATCTCATTACCAAGGGCTGTGCATTCAGGAAGAAAGAGATCATCATCTCTCTCTACTCTTCCCTCATTAGACCAATCATCGAGTATAATGCCCCATTTGGCATGTACCTCACTAGACACCTGCAATAGCTGGAGAGGCCACAGAGGTACCTCACAAAGAGGATCCTAGGCATTAAGCACATGTCTTACATGGACAGACTTAAGACTCCAGCTATTCTCTGTCTCATACCACCTACTTAGAGGTGATCTCTGCTTGATTTACAAAGCCATGTCTGACCCAGCTCTGTTAGAAATGCTACATCTACAGAAATCTCAGTCTGTCCACACCACATGCTCCAGAGACCTCAACCTCATTACCACAATCAACAGAACATGCTGGAGGGATAGGTTCCTCGCCTAGAGACTGGCAGTGCTGTGGAATAGACTTCTCATACATGTCAAGCAGAACACATTGCTGACCCTCTTCAAGAGAAATCTTGATGAGTGGATGGATAATAAAAAATTCACCCCACTGGGTGAGAAGTGGATGGGTAATAGAAAATTCACCCCATTTGGGTGGGACGATGCTAGGGCACTTCTATTGGCTAGGCTTGTAAAGGCTTCAGGGCCATTAGCCTAGTACACACCTATGAACCTATGATATGACTCGCCCACAAACTAGTAAACCATTCACTAAATGTCCCATCCCTCCAGAATGTACTCTAACCCTATCGTACCACCAGACCACTAAGATCCAGCAACAAGATTCACTAAAGCCAATAACTCTGCTGGTGAAGCACTATTCACTTGTGCCATAGCCAAATTATGGAACTCCCTTCCACCCACAATTACCTCCGTACCATCATGCACCCATTTCACAACTTTACTAAAAGCGCACCTAAAAACATGCTGGCTATGCCCTTGCAACTCCCACTCTAATATCATCCACCCCATCCAACCACTACCTTTCTTTCCACCCCACTAACTACCTTGATTATAGCAAGCCCAGATGCTCATAAGCCTAGTACTTATTATACAGCAGGAACTTCTTATTGTAACATTTGTTAATGTCTGTTATGTACTTCGCAGATAAAGATTCTAGTTGTCTACTGATGTACTATGTTCTTCATCTGTAAATATGTTGTAATTAATTGCCATGTTAAATTGTTAATCGCTATGTAATCCAATGTAACTACTGTCTGTTTATTTTAACTGGAGCTTTTCTCCCCGGGCCTCCACTGAAAATGGACCTACGTCCAGTCGGACACTCCCGGTCAACAAATGTAAATAAATAAAATTAAATTAAATAAATAAATAAATAAATAAATAAATAATAATAAAGGTTTTCAGGATGGTTATTCAGCAGAATACCTGGGGCAAAGGAAGAGAAGAGTACTTATATTAATTGCAAGAGGAGCTCCAATAGTGATAGAAGACGATAGAAAATGCAATAATGGTGGATTTGTAGTACTAACGGACTACTGGCAAGGGAGAAGGATTACACTGGCATGTATTTATATTCCACCAAAAACTGCTATAATGAAGCTTAAGAAAATTCTGGGAGAAATAATCAGCTTTCAGCAAGGAATATTACTTATAGGTGGGGAATGGAATTTGATTTGCAACAGTGAAGTAATGTGTGGGGGGCCCAGGAGGGCAGATTTTTGTAGAAGGTTATGAACATATTTGGCAATAAACATGTGAATTAATTACTAGGAGTTTGGAGTGAATTTACATATTATTCCCCAAGCTACAAAAGCTAGGCTAGAGAGAATTTACATTTCACAGGAACATGTGCATTTAATCGAAGGTCTTGATATGTATCCAATAACTATTTCTGATCATGTGCCAATAATAACTAAAATAAAAACACAGGGTAATGAAATAAAAATGAAACACTGGTGCCTTTCCACCTATCTGTTGAAAAGAGAGTCATTTAAGGAATGGATAGTATAAATTATTCAGGCAATATTAGAGAAGATAGAAATTTCTTCTAAAATATAGCTAGGGAGTAGAATAAAATTAAAGTGGAGTTTAAAAATAGGATGGAAATAAAAGAAAGGGAGATATGGTTAAGAAGTAACAAGAATAATTATTCAGAGGGACTGACAAATATTAAAATATTGTAAAATAGGGAGACTCCCACAGAACAACAAGAGGCGCAACTGCAGAATGCTAAACAGAAAAAAAGATTACATTGAAAATATGCATGAGTTTAGAAAGATTGCTGTTAACTGTTTTTGATAATAAATCTAGAGCACAAAAACTTTTGGCACAACAACACAGGCAACAGAAAGTAGAAAGGGCTATCACGAAGCTTAGGGAGCCTATACCATGGAAGATAATAAAGGAGCCTGTAGAAGTATTAGAAATATTTTGGAAATCCTATGAAAGGCTGCATAAAGCAGGGAAATATGGAAATCAAGAAAAGGTGCAAATGAAAATGTTTATGGAAGGATTAAATATACCAAGGTATGGAGCCATTGTTCAAGAAAAAAAGGACACAGAAATTCAAGGATATAATTGGTATGGTAGTCCAGAAAAGCTGGCTCTGTTTGCAGATGATATTATTTTATATCTGACAAAACCAGAATGGGACATTACAATGTTATGGAACATTGTGAGACAGTTTCAAATCTTTTCAGGATACAAAATTAATGAAGCTAAAACAAAGCCAATAATGGTAAATTATGTACCCACATACAAATTGGGTCAGCAATATCCATATTTATGGGGACATGATAAAATGAAATATTTAGGAGTATGGGTTAAAAATTATTCTGGTGTGGCAGCTAGGGACATATGGGAAGAGATCAAAGAAAAGATAATACAAAAACTGAGAAAACGGAGGCTCTGTTATATGGATATCGAAAGTAAGATACAAGCAGTTAAAATGTTTAGTCCCTTTAGTCTTATACACAGGCCAGGCATATTTTTATCAACCACAGGAGAAGTTGTGGATAGCAATTAATAAAGAGCTGAAGGATTTTATCTGGGAAGGGAAGACGGCAAGAGTCAAGTGGGATAAGATGTTTCTTCCAGTAGAACAAGGCAGATTGGGATTAGTCAATTTGAAAGGTGAGTTTAGAACAACACAGCTAAGGCTACTATACATAGCACAAACAGAAAACTATAATTCAAAGTGGAAAGAGATGCTGATGAAACAGGGGGAAGTTCAAGAAAGAAAGAGAGACTGGGATTTTGGAAGCCTACCTTTAAGGAGAATGATAAGAAGTTATGTACTCACCATAACGTTCCATGTGAGTTGTTCATCTCGCCTTCATTCTTTACTGATGGGTTCAGAGCCGATCCATCAGCTAAGGTACGGCTGTATGCAAAGCTCAAGGTCTTCCAGTAGCTCGAGGCCAAGCCCCTATCCCATGATGCACTGTGAATTACCTGAGATCTTGTTTGATGCATGTACTATAACCATATAAATGAGCTATCCTCCTATAGAGAGGAAGAAGAATTGAGCAGCCAGAATGAGACCTACCTCTAGGTCAACTATCAGCCAGGAGGGGGAAGGAGGGAGGTGAGATGAACAACTCACATGGAACGTTATGATGAGTACATAACGTCTTAATGTGAAGTTGTTCAATCTCACCATTCATTCTTTACTGATGGATAGTGTCCCTAGCACCATCAATCTTGGGTGGCTCATGGGAGTACATTCTTCACAACCGTAGACCCAAAGGAAGTCCTGTCCCTGGAGGCCTTATCAACTTTGTAATGAGTGATAAAGGTATGAGGTTTAGACCAAGTGGCTGCTGCACAAATGTTATCAAGGGGCAATTTGGCTTGGAACGCAGAGGATGTAGAAACTGCTCTGGATGAGTGAGCTTTAATCTTGTGTTGTAAAGGCATATTAGTGGCTGAATAGACAAAGGTGATACAATCAGATAACCATTTAGACAGAGTTGTTTTAGCCACTGGTCTACCTTTTCTGGCTTCAGAGAATGAAACAAAGAGCTGGTCTGATTTCCTGATATCTTTTGTACTATCCAAATAAAATCTTAGCTGTCTGTGAACATCAAGTTTGTGCAGTATATACTCCAACTTATTGGAATGATTAGGGAAGAAAACTGGTAACTCTATGACTTGGTTGATATTAGATTCTGAACAAACTTTGGGCAAAAAGGAGGGGTATGTCCTAAGAAAAACTCAGCATGAAAAATCAAATAAGGAGGGCTGATAGATAAAGCTTGAAGTTCTGACACTCTGCGGGTAGAAGTAATAGCTACCAGAAAAATACTTTTCCACGACAAATATTTGAGGTCACAAGATTATGCTGGTTCAAATGGGGGAAGAATTATATGAGACAGCATAAAGTTTAGATTCCAAAGAGAATAGGGAGTTTTCACTGGAGGTCTCATGTGAAATGTTCCCTTGACAAAGGCCTTGGATAACTTGTGGGACATTATATTTAGCCCGTCAATTCTGAGATGAAAGTTAGATCAACTGAACCTGAATTGTTGCGGCTGCCACTCCTTTATTAAAAATCAAAGTCAAGAATTCTAGTATGGATGTCAAGGAGGCTTGGTAAGGATCAATGTTCTGCTTAGAAGCCCATATGGAAAATCTCTTCCACTGATTAAGATATAATCTTCTAGTGGACGGCTTATGAGAAGACAAAAGGATCTGTTTTGTCTCATCAGAGAAGTTATGAAGCTTGGCTATGAGGGGAACTGGAGCAGCCAAGCTGTCAGCTTCAGTGACAGCAGAGAAGGATGGAGGTCCCCCGACGGATGTGTCAGAAGGTCTGGAACTGGGTCCAGAATCCAAGGATCCTCCAAGAGATGATGTTGAAGGAATGGGAACCAAATCTGCCGAGGCTAATGAGGGGCTATAAGAATGATGGTCCTGCCCAGGGATTTTGCTTGCTGTAGAACTCTGGGTATCAATGGGATTGGTGAAAAACCATAGAGGTGGCCGGCTGCCAATCGTGTATGAGTGCGTCTCTCAGGGCTTCTCCCGGAGGAGGAATCAGGGCAAAGTAGCTTCTGCATTTTGTGTTGATGTGGCTGGCAAAAAGGTCGCAGCAAGGCTGGCCCCATTTGCGGAAAATCCTGTCCACAATCTCTTTCTTGAGGGACCACTTGTGTGGCAACAAGATTGCCCTGCTGAGTTTGTCTGTTATCACGTTGGATCTCCCCAGGATATGCGTTGCCAACAGAAAGTGCTGGGAGGCAATAGCCCATTGCCAAACTCTGAGGGCTTCTCAGCAAAGGGGTTAAGACTTGGTTTCCCCCTGCTTGTTCAAGTACCAGACTACTGACATATTGTCTGTCTGAATTGCAATCATTCCTAGGGGAAGAGAGTCCTGGAAGTACTGCAACGCCAAAAGTACTGCTCTCATTTCCAGAACATTGATATGCAAATGTGACTTTTGATCCGTCCATGTGTCTTGGGCAGTCTTTCCATGAAAATGCCCCCCGACCCTATCAGGGAAGTGTCCGTGGTCACAGTGGCTACTGGAGGGGGTAGGACAAAGGGGCATCCTATGGTTACGTGAACCACCACTGGAGATCTTTTTTGCAAGAGCTCGTGATTAAAATCATATGATCCATTGGAAGTTCTTGATAAGACAATTGAGTGAACAACAGCCATTGAAGAATCCGCATATGCATCCTTACTAATGGTAAAGCCAGGTTTGAACTTCTGAAGCTGGTGCTCTGTCTTTCATTACCAATGTATTGACATGCTGAAGAAGGAAGACTCTTTCGAGTGGTGGTTGAAGTGTCTAACTCTGCCCTGATAAAAACGATATGCTGCAATGGCAACAAGGCAGACTTTTCTGAGTTGACTGTAATGCCTAAGTGATTGCAGAGTGTCAGAGTGTATTCCCTTGCCTGAATCAGTTGATGCCTGGTGGTGGCGGTAAGGAGCCAATCATCTAGGTACAGAAACACCTGGAATCCTAGACGCCTCAAGTGAGCCGTGACCACTACCATGTATTTGGTGAACACTCTGGGGCTGTAGTGAGACCAAAGGGCAGGGCTCAAAACTGATAATGATTGGCTCCCAGCCAGAAACGCAGGTGATCCCTGGATGACCTGGCCATTTTTATGTAGCAGTACACATCCTTGAGATCTATCAAGCACATCCAATTTTTCCCTAAAAAGGGGAGTAAAGACTGTAGTGTGACCATCCGGAACTTCTCTGTCTTCACATATTGGTTGAGTCTGCTGAGGTCCAAAATGGGTCTCCAGTCCCCTGTTTTCTTTGGAATCAAAAAGAACCTTGAGTAAGTTCCGAATCCTGTTTGGTCTGCTGGATGACACTTTTTTCTAGCAACTTGTGGACCTCTATAGTTGCTTGTTCCCTGTAACTGGGTGGAACATCTGGGATTCCTCCTATGGATGGGGGGATGGTGGCAAAAGGTATGAAGTATCCTCTGGAAATGATACTTTGTACCCAGCTGTCTTTTGTTATGTCTTGCCAGGCATCTGGACACAAAGATAAGCAACCCCTGACTGCCTCCAGAGCAGGACAGTCGGGACTCCTTTCAGGAGTGCTGGTAGGATTGACCAGAGAAGTGATCTCTGTCACCCTGATGTTGCGGACCCCCTCTACCACGAGGCCGGCATCTTCCACTATTACCCCCTCCTCTGCCCCTAGAGGGGGGTTCACCACATGTCCTGAAAGGCTCCTTGAGCTTTCTGGAACCACATTTTTCCTCCCCTTTGGCTTCTGGGGAAAGGCCGAGTGGGGTGGAAAAATGGACTCCGACGACAGACAGAGGCTTTCCCTCCTGTTCACACCTGGTCAAAGTTTCCTCCACTTCTGGCCCAAAAGAGGATGAGCCATCAAAAGGGGTGTTTACAAATGAAGACAAAGGGCTCCACGAAGGAACACAAGTGCATCCAGGAATGTCTTCTGAGAGCGATTCCTGTACCCGCTGCCCTACTCATTCCATCATCTGCATATGATATGAGACACATAGATGAGTTGACAATAGAGTTTAGGGTAGCAAGCTGGACAGCAACTTTGTCAGAGGCCCCTGCAGCTACAGTACCCTGAAGAATATCTCACAACTCCTTAAGGAGATCTCTTTGCAACCTAGTAAAATGGGTCAAATAGTTCAGTGAACGGAGAGTAAAAGTCGCTGAACTAAACATGTGTTTCCCATATCTATCCATGATCCTAGACTCTCTATTAGGAGGATGGATAGATGAGGAAGTCTCAGACATTTCCTTTTTGGTGGCCGCCACCACCACCATGGCATCAGCAGGGACTCCTTTGGACAAGAAAGTTTTATCTGGGACCTCTGATCAGATGCCATGGCAAACTAGATCTGAGGTAATTCACAGTGCATCATGGGATAGGGGCTTGGCCTCAAGCTACTGGAAAACCTCAAACTTTGCATACGGCTGTAATGGAACTGATGGATCAACTCCAAACCCATCAGTAAAGAATGAACGGCGAGATTGAACAACTTCACATCAATAATCATACAGAATATTATATTCATAAAGTAGCAGGAAGTATTCTAAGAATTAATCCAACATGGGAATGGAGAAAGGAGATGCTGCCAAAAGAGATTATTGCAATTAGGGATACAGACAGTAGGCAATAGGGGGCTGGAACTTATTGGAAAGAAACTGGCAAAGGAACCAAGGTACTGGAAGCAAATAACTAGAGAGAGAAAGGTAACAGTATGGGAAGACACCATTAATTTATTTGGACTGCAGGTTAGAGATTGCAGGGTATAGGGGAAGAGAAAGAAATAGGGGGCCCTAAACAAAATACCAGCATTGGTAGAGTTTTTAATAGAATCTAGAACAGAAGCTGCTGTTAAGAAAGGAATAATTAATACATCATATAAAATATTGCATAAACAATCACTGGAGGTTAGAAAGGATTGGGAAAAGAGACTAAATAAGCAATTCACAAAAAAAAAAAAAAACAGTGGAGAAATATGTATGTCTCCAAATATGCATCAAAGTCTAGAAGATTTAGGATCTTTGCTTGGAAGTGCTTACATAGGTATTTATATACCTCAGTAAACTCCAGAGAATTTTTCCTCAGGTAGGCAGCAAATGTTGGCTGTGTGATGGGGAAGGAAGAGGTAACTGGGAACAAATTTTCCTGAAGTGTGAATTGGCAGACTTTAAAGATTCTCTGCAGACTGCTCTGTCAGAAATACTGGGTGAGCAAATTGGTGTGACTGGGGAATGATTTTTTGAGCTATGATGCAGAATTGGAATTGCCTACATATAGTAAAGACTTGTTGAGTATAATTATGGTGGCTGACAAAAAAGCAATTACTAGAAAATGGAAATCAAAGTCTAAGCCAACTGTACTGGAAGTAGCAAATATTGTAACAGAGATAAAAACAGTTGAAATTAGGATATTTAGAAAAGGGTAGGTACAAACTGCATAGGAAAATGGGAATTGTGGGAAAAATACATGCAGAGGAGGAACTAGGTTTAAAACAGGGGCGGCCCATGCTATTGGACTGCCTGACTGCAGCCCCCTCAACAAAAAAAAAAAAAAGAAAAAAATGTTTAAAAATTCGCGGACTTCGCGCATGCGCAGTAGTCCAGACTACTGCGAGTCTACTGAGCATGCTCCAGGCAGTCCGACAGTCCAGGTAGGGAAACATAGGAGACGTCTGTGCACTTTTAAAGTGCACAGACTCGCTGGGAAAACGCGTTGGGGCCGGACTGCAACAGCAGCAGTCAGTCTCTCTCATCGGGACTGTGGATTAAGGTTTGGATCGCGGGAATCTCGCGGGACTGTGGATTATTGCGCGGGCATTTGGATTACATTATTGAGAATGGGCAGCAAGGAGAGGTACGTGTGTTAATTATTGTTTAGAATGGTAGGGAAGTGTGTGAATGAATGTATGCCTGTTTATTGTTTAGAATGGTAGGGAAGTGTGTGAATGAATGTATGCCTATTTGAATGGACTGGTGTGTGTTTATTGTTTAGAATGGTAGGGAAGTGTGTGAATGAATGCCTATTTGAATGGACTGGTGTGTGTTTATTGTTTAGAATGGTAGGGAAGTGTGTGAATGAATGCCTATTTGAATGGATTGGTGTGTGTTTATTGTTTAGAATGGTAGGGAAGTGTGTGAATGAATGCCTATTTGAATGGACTGGTGTGTGTGTGTGTGTGTGTGTGTGTGTGTGTGTGTGTGTGTGTGTGTGTGTGTGTGTGTGTGTGTGTGTGTGTGTGTGTGTGTGTGTGTGTGTGTGTGTGTGTGTGTGTGTGTGTGTGTGTGTGTGTGAAAATGCCCCAGGTGCTCATGGTGGTGTGGTAGGGAATACCTCAGGCTTGAACCCTGTACCCTGTATGCAGGTGTTAAAGACTTGAGTTCCCTACCCACCACCATTTGTAAAAAATTGCAGATTTTTGCCTCATATTTGATCTGATCTGTTCCTCATAATATCTGTGGTTTGTAAATGTTGCAATGCTTGATATTTGATGGTGTAGTAGTAGCATTGTTGCCTCACAGCTGCAGGTTCTCAGGTTTGATTCTTGGCTGGGGTTCCTTCTTTGTTGGGTCGTTTGCTTGATATTTGATGGTGTAGTAGTAGCAGTGTTGGGGGTTCCTTCTTTGTGGGGTCTGTTTGCTTGATATTTGATGGTGTAGTAGTAGCATTGTTGCCTCACAGCTGCAGGTTCTCAGGTTTGATTCTTGGCTGGGGTTCCTTCTTTGTGGGGTCTGTATCTTCTCCCTGTGTTTGTGTGGGTTTGCTTTTGTGTTCTCCCATGTTACAAAGACATGTCTGCATTATTTCTTCCTGGGCCTCTGCTGAAAATTGTTTTTTTGTTCCAAGTCAGACTGCCCTGATTAACAAATGTTAAATAAAATTGACAGGCATTTGAATTTCAGACTTCAGGTTTCTGAATGTTTAATTTCTTACATATTTGATGGTGCAGTGGCAGTATTGTTGCCTCATAGCTACAGGATTTGTGGTTTGATTCTTGGCTGTGGTGCCTTCTTTGTGGAATCTCCATCTTATCTCTGTGTTTGTGTGGATTTGCTCTGGTATCCTGCCATTTTACAAAGACGTGTCTACAGTATTTCTCCCTGGGCCTCTGCTGAAAATTGTTTTGTTCCATCAGAAGTAAAATTGACAGGCATTTGAATTTCAGACTTCATAGTCTTCAGAAAATACATAGTAAAACAACTTTTTATTCTAGCAATAAATATATAGTAACACAACCTTTTATTATAGCAATTTTTTATGTTTATAAGATGACTATTTGAACTTTTTCCTTATTTTTGGGACTGTAATACCCTGTTAGTGGCTTTGTCCAAGTTTTTTGTGCTAAGGTTGACAGCTATGGCAAGAACTGAATTCACTGAATATGTTTGAGGGCTGTATTCCCTCATTACTGGGTTTGTCCAGGTGTTTTGTGCTAAGGGGTTGACAGCTATGGTGAGAACTGAATTAATTAAATGATAGCCATTTAAGTTTCAGTCTTCCTCTCGTTCACAAAACAGCTGATTTGGCGTAGTGGTATGTTGCTCTTGACTGTTTTGCACAGGGACCTTGTCTGTAAAATGTACAATGGTAACACAGCATTTTTCTTTCACAAAGCAGGTGATTTGGCATAGTGGTATGTTCTGACTCTTTTTTGCACAGGGACTTTGGCAGTAAAATGTATGGTGGTACAGTGGTAACACAGCATTTTATTCTAGGAGCTTTCCAAGATTATACAAGCAATGTTTAACGTGTCCCTGTTTTTTGCCCTTTTGACCCACCCCAATAAATTTTGCTTTTTCCAGACTTCTTGTGCTGCGAAGTTGAGATGCAGTTGAGTATTGAGCAGATTTTACAAGGAGCTGAGAGCTGCAAGGGAAGAGAAGTTTAGTGCTAATAGCATAACAGGCTGTGTGCTTGCTTTTGATGCAGAAGGTTGTTGGTTCTACTCCCATAAGGGGTGAATGCTGAAAGTTAAGATACTAATTATGAGCCTGTTATCAGTTTGCCATCCATTTCCTATTGCAATATTACTAGCTTATTTTTAATGTAATTTAGGCAATTTATTCCACAGGGGCATCAGACACTTTATTGTTCGATGAAACCATGAAATGTAAAGGTGATTGCTAGCACCAACCTCTTCATTACAGATTTATTTAACGTGGAATTATTTAGATGACTTTTTACTACTTCAGAGATTGTGCATATTTACTGATAATGGTGGACTGTAGAATTGTGCATATTTACTGATAATAGTGGACTGTAGAAGTTTGAGTAGACTTTTATGATGGAAATGTTCTGAATTGGACAGTTTTGTTTCATTGTTTACTGGAAAAATGTTCAAAGCAATAGGAAGGTGTATCAAAGAGCACATGTATGTTTCATATGCAAGGGGCCTATGATTTGAAAACAGCCCAGAATTAATTTTTATCTGCCATGAGTAAAATGTATTTTCTTTGAATGTGGATTTTAATGTTGTTTCAGTGAATGTGAGTTTCAAGGGCAGAGAAGGTTTAATGCCAAGTTTGTTATGTCTTAGTGTTTGTGCTGTAAAATGCAAAAATAAAACTTTCAAATGAAGTTCAAATCATCATAGAAGTAAATCAGTATGCACATTAGTGTTTATGGTAAATGGAGTGAAATAGCAAATTAATGGGTCATTGGAATGGCTGCAGGGAGGCTCCATTCAACCAGGGTTTTGTGAGGGGGAAGGGCAGCAAACTTAGACAGCCCCAGCTGAACCATACCTCCCAACTGTCCAGATTTTCAAAGAATGAATAGATGTTTTGCTTCTTATTTTTGATTTGTTCCTCATAAAAATTTGTGGTTTTCTGGCAAATCATTTAGGAATTAAGTCACTAAACAATGACACACCTAGTTTCAGACTTCATAACCTTCAGAAAAATGCATGCTAAAGTAAGACCTGTTCTATCAACTGTCCCAGTTTATAGAAGAGCATTTTTTAGTACTGGTTATATGTTCCCCCCAATATATTTGGCCTTGTCCAGATTTATGTCCCAGTTTATACAAGAGCAATTTTTAGTACTGTTTATATGTTCCCCCAATATATCTGGCCTTGTCCAGATTTATTGCATTAACAGGTTGAGAGGTACATGCAAATACATTGCTTTATAGAATTAGGCATAGCCAAACCTCTGAACTGTCCCTGGTTTTGACTCAAAATGTTGCTCTTCCCCTAATGATCCCTCCGCAAAATAGCAATTTTGGAAGAAAACATGGAGGGTTTATAATTAAGAAATAACTGTAATAATCAGATTACTTTTATTTCAGAAATGCATGTAGATTATTTTATTTTGTCAGCTGCTCAAGTTAGCAGTACTAATATTAAAGTGTCCCTTCTTTGACAGGTTCCCAGCTGTATTGTGTTGCTATTTTATATTTTTCATCACATTTTTGGTCCATTTTTCATAAAATTGTGTTTTTTTTGGCAAATTAGTGACAAATAATTAAAGACTGAAGTTAGAAAATAATGACAGACATTTGAGTTTCAGATTTCATACCATTCAGAAAATTCATACTAATGCAAGACCTCTATTAGCTTTCTAAGGTTATAAGAGCGATATTTTAAAAATTGTCCTTATTTTTGGGCCTTTGTCCCATTTCTTTGTATGGCTTTGTCCAGATTTCTTGCTCTGAGGTTGAGAGGTATGACAAATGTGTCAGGGCTATCACAAGTCAGCCAGAGACATTTCAAACTGTGACGTACTTGTTACACCCCACTCCCCCATGTAGTGACTCTGGATGTGTCTAAGCAAGGCAAGGAGTAGTTCTGCAGTGTAAATGTGCAGAGAATCCCACCCATCCAAGGTAGACACAAGTACTAGAGTGGCTTTTCATCTGTCCTTGATTTTTGCAGAATGGTCTGGTTTCTGTCATATTTTTTGTACTGTTGATTTATGCTTATTACTCAAAGTGCATGTTGCTCTGTGTTTAAGTAGCAATACTTTAATGACCATCAGGTAAGCTTGGCTGAGATTGCAAGATGCAAGTAAGCTTTAATAAGCATACTGTTAAAGAATTGCCAACATTGAAAGCCTTTCTGTTGCCATGTAGAGAATACTTAACTAGATAATGTATAAGCCTTGGGTATTGAAATGCATATGCCAGTATTTGTAATAAAGGACAGAATTACATTATTTTAAGAGTCTCATTACACTTGGAGACTTACAGTCATCTCTGCAGGCTTTAACCGTAAACCGAATGCCAATCGTGTGGTCTATAACCTGTACAGTAATCCTTTTAAGCAATGTATCTTCAGCTTATTTCTTGTTTGCTTTTCATTTTTTACTTTGATCATGTTTTCCCCATGAAACAAGTAGTTGTTAGGCAGCAGGTCTTTTTTGGATAAGGAACATTTTTACAAGTGGGGGCATCAGAGATTTCTACTTTCAGCATGTTACTTTAATAAAGCTGAATATAAATTATAATTAGAACTGCAGTGCAAGAAGTGGTTTGAGTTGAGTGCTGCTTGTTTTTCTTATACTTGATTTTGACTGGCATTCCATTAATGTATTTAAAAAAAAGTAATTTATTTCTTCATGCCTCACAACCTTTTTTGTTTCCATCTAGACATTAAGCTGTCATGCAGCCAATGCATTGAAATATTTTTATTCTTCTACACTTCATTTTGTCTTGATTGGACTCTCATGACAACTGTTTGGCACCCAATGCAGTATATTTAGTTTTTGTGGTTTGCTACTACAGGTGTTTGTGTGTGGTAGGGAATACCTCAGGCTTGAATCCTGTACCTTGTATGCAGGTTTTAAAGACCTTAATTCCCTACCCACCACCATTTGTGAAAAAAAACTGCAGATTTTTGCCTCATGTTTGATCTGATCTGTTCCTCATAATATCTGTGGTTTGTAAATGTTGTAATGCTTGATATTTGATGGGGCAGTTGTAGCATTGTTGCCTCACAGCTGCAGGTTCTCAAGTTTGCTTCTTGGCTGGGGTGCCTTCTTTGTGGGGTCTTTATCTTCTCCCTGTGTTTGTGTGGGTTTGCTTTTGTGTCCTCCCATGTTACAAAGACATGTCTGCATTATTTCTTCCTGGGCCTGTGCTGAATTTTTTTTTTTGTTCCAAGTCAGACTGTCCTGATTAACAAATGTTAAATAAAATTGACAGGCATTTGAATTTCAGACTTCAGGTTTCTGAATGTTTAAGTCTTTGCATATTTGATGGTGCAGTGGTAGTATTGTTGCCTCACAGCTATAGGTTTTCTGGTTTGATTCTTGGCTGGGGTGCCTTCTGTGTGGAGTCTGCATCTCCTCCCTGTGTTTGTGTGGATTTGCTCTGGTGCCCTGTCATTTTACAAAGACGTGTCTGCAGTATTTCTCCCTGGGTCTCTGCTGAAAATTGTTTTTATTCTGTCAGCAGTAAAATTGACAGGCATTTGAATTTCAGACTTCATGTTCTTCAGAAAATACATAGTAACACAACCTTTTATTCTAGCAATTTTCTAAGTTTATAAGATGAATATTTGAAATTTGTCCCTATTTTTGGGACTGCATTCCTTCATTATTGGCTTCGTCCAGGTCTTTTGTGCTAAGGTTGACAGCTGTGGCAAAAACTGAATTCACTGAATGTTTGAGGGCTGTATTCCCTCATTACTGGGTTTGTCCAGGTGTTTTGTACTAAGAGGTTGACAGCTATGGTGAGAACTGAATTCACTAAATGATAGCCATTTAAGTTTCAGTCTTCCTCTTTTACAAAGCAGCTGATTTGGCATAGTGGTATGTTGCTCTGTTTTGCACAGGGAGCTTCGCAGTAAAATGTATGGTTCTAGCAACTTTCCAAGATTATACAAGCAATGTTTGTGTCCCTGGTTTTTGGGCTTTTGACCCCCCCCCCCCAATACATTTTGGCTTTTTCCAGTTTTCCTGTGCTGCAAAATTGAGTATTGAGTAGATTTTACAAGGAGCTGAGAGCTGCAGGCGAACAGAAGTTTAGTGCTGCTTAAGTGAAGTTGGTTTGCCTTGTTAATAGCACAACAAGTTGTGTACTTGTCTTTGATGCAGAAGGCTGTGGGTTCTACTCCCACAAGGGGTGGATGCTGCTGTACTGAGAATGTTCTCCTTGGTGAAGATACAAACTATGAGTTCGTTATCAGTTTGCCATCCATTTCCTCTTGCAATATTACTAGCTTATCATTTTTTAATGTAATATAGGCAATTTATTCCTGAGGGGCAACAGGCACTTTATTTTTCGATGAAACCATGAAATATAAAGGTGTTTGCTAGCAGCAACCTCTTCATTAGTTACAGATTTCTTTAATGTGGAATTATTTAGATGACTTTTACTTCTTCAGAGATAGTGCATATTTACTGATAATGGACTGTAGAATAGTGCATATTTACTGATAATGGACTGTAGAATTGTGCATATTTACTGATAATGGACTGTAGAATTGTGCATATTTACTGATAATGGTGGACTGTAGAATTGTGCATATTTACTGATAATGGTGGACTGCGGAAGTCTGAGTAGACTTTTATGATAAATGTTCTGAACTGGGCAGTTTTGTTATTATGGGTGCATGCATTTTGTTTCATTGTTTACTGGAAAAATGTTCAAAACAAATTTAAAATGCCCTCTAACAACTGTAATATATTGTACAAGGAATATAATTTAGTACAATGAGGAAGGTGCATCAAAGAGCACATGTATGTTTCATATGCAAGGGGCCTATGGTTTGAAAAACAGCCCAAAATTAATCTTTATCTGCCACTGGCAAAATGTATTTTCTTTGAATGTGGGTTTCAATGCTGTTTGAATGAATGTGAGTTTCAAGAGCAGAGAAGTTTTAATGCTAAGTTTTCATTGTGAGACTGCATTGCTTTGTTTAGTAGATGACTTAGTGTTTGTGCTGTAAAATACAAAATAAAACTTTCAAATGAAGTCCAACTCATCATACAAGTAAAGCAGTATGCACATTAGTGTTTATGGTAAATGGAGTGAAATAGCCAAGTAATGGTTCATAGGAATGGCTGCAGAGGCTCTTCAACCGTGATTTTGTCAGGGGGGAAGGGCAGCAAACTCAGACAGGCCCAGCTGAACTATACCTCCCAACTGTCCAGATTTTCAAAGAATGAATAGATTTTTGCTTCTTATTTTTGGTTTGTTCTTCATAAAATTTGTAGTTTTCTGGCAAATCATTTAGAAATTAAGTCACTAAATAATGATACACTGAGTTTCAGACTTCATAACCTTCAGAAAAATGCATGCTAAAGTAAGAACTGTTATTCTATCAACTGTCTCAATTTATACAAGAGCAATTTTTAGTACTGTTTATATGTTCCCCCAGTATATTTGGCCTTGTTTAGATTTACTGCATTAACAGGTTGAGAGGTACATGCAAAAAAAATGCTTTATAGAATTAGGCATAGCCAACCTCTCAACTGTCTCCGATTTTGGCTTAAATGTTGCTCTTTAATAATCCCTCTGCAAAATAGCAATTTTGGAAGAAAACATGGAGGGTTTACAATTAAGAAATAACTGTAATAATCAAAGTTATAAATTACTTGAAATGCATGTAGATTCTTTTATTTTGTCAGCTGCTCAGGTTAGCAGTACTAATATTAAAGTGTCCCTTCTTTGACAGGTTCCCAGCTGTATTGTGTGGCTATTTTATATTTTTGCATCACATTTGGTCCATTTTTCATAAAATTGTATTTTTTGGCAAATTAGTGACAAATCACTAAAGACGGAAGTTAGAAAATAATGGCAGACATTTGAGTTTCAGATTTTATACCCTTCAGAAAAGTCATACTAATGCAAGACCTATTCTATTATCTTTCTAAGTTTATTAGAGCAATATTTAAAAATTGTCCTTATTTGTGGGCATTTGTCCCACTTCTGTGTATGGCTTTGTCCAGATTTCTTGCTCTGAGGTTGAGAGGTATGACACATGTGTCAGGGCCATCACAGTCAGCCAGAGACATTTCAAATTGTGACATACTTGTTGCACCCCACTCCACCATGTACTGACTCTGGATGTGTCCAAGCAAGGCAAGGAGTAGTTATGCAGTGTAAATGTGCAGTGTGTCCCCCCCCCCCATCCAAGGTAGACACAAGTACTACAGTGGCTTTTCATCTGTTCTTGATTTTGCAGAAAGGTCTGGTTTCTGTCATATTTTTGTACTGTTGATTTATGCTTATTACTCAAAATGCCTGTTGCTCTGTGTTTAAGTAGCAATGCTTTAATGACCATAATGTAAGCTTGTCTGAGATCATAAGATGCAAGTAAGCTTTAATAAGCATACTGTTAAAGAATTGTCAACATTGAAAGACTTTCTGTTGTTGCCATGCAGAGAATACTTGACTAGATAATGTATAAGCCTTGGGTATTAAAGGACAGGATTCCATTATTTTAAAAAGCTCATTACACTTGTTGGAGACTTCCAGTCATCTCTACAGACTTTACCCGTAAACTAAACAGAATGCCAATCATGTGTGGTCCATAACCTGTACAGTAATCCTTTAAGCAATGTATCTTGAGCTTGTTTCTTGTTTGCTTTTCATTTTTTACTTACATGTTTTCCCCATGAAACAAGTAGATAGTTGTCAGGCAGCAGGTCTTTTTGGATAAGAAACATTTTTACAAGTGGGGGCATCACAGAGATTTCTACTTTCAGCATGTTACTTGGCACTTTAATAAAGCTGAATATAAATTATAATTAGAACTGCAGTGCAAGGAGAAGTGGTTTGAGTTGAGTGCTTCTGGTTTTGCTTGTACTTGATTTTGACTGGCATTCCAGTAATGTATTTAAAAAGTAATTAATTTTTTCATGCCTCACAACCTTTTGTTTCCATCTAGATATTAAGTAAGCTGTCATGCAGCCAATGCAATGAATATTTTTATTCTTCTACACTTATTTTTGTCTTGATTGGACTCTCATAATGATGGTTTGCCATGCCACCCAGGGGAGTGTATTTAATTAAAGTTAGTTTTTGTGGTTTTGAGCATAGCTCCTCCCCTTTCTGGTTGGCCACACCCCTTCCCTTGACCCCACCCATTCAGCTGGCTCCTGCAGCCCCCCTTTGATTTGAAGTCACCAGCCGCCACTGGTTTAAAAGAAGGCAGGATTTGAATGAGCTATGTAATGTTTGACTGACAATGACTGGATAGATTATAAGTGATGTATAATGTTTGCAAATACAGTTGTGTCATCATGGTTTGTAATGTATAATGTTTGCAACTGAAATTATGTCTGTATGTTTTATTTTCATTTATATAAATGTAAGATTGCGTATGTCATAAGTGATAATTTAATAAATATGTTTCTTGATTAAAAAATATTGAATATGTTCAGGAGCAGCTGAGCAAAGCTATGTGTAGCACTTAGAAGATATCTGCATATAGTGTTTTGGCAATTGAACTATTATTATTTATTTATTTACACTTTGTTGACTGGGGTACACCCACTAGGTCAATGGTCTCTTTTCCAGTGAGACCCAAGTTCATATAGGTTCATAGATTAGTACTAAGCTAACTGCCCTTGTGAGCCATTTTAAGCTTAGCCAATTATCCCTTGTGAGACTCAAACCCTGCACCTCGTGTTTGTAAGGCAAACACCTTAACCATTAGGCCACCCTACTGACTAGGGGAAATTTGACCAGGGCACTGGGCAACTTCCCCTATTTTTTTTTGATAAGTGTCATGGGATCTTTTACATCCATCGGAGCTACTAACAACTCAGACATTTGAGACCTTGAATTAGAAACTCAGCTGAAAGACAACACACTCAGGTGACTAGCATCTACAGTGTCAGTACTGGAAAATTAATCCATCCCATTGGTATGGAAACAGAACCCACGTCTTTCTGATCTTCCAGGACCAAAGGTAAGTGTGCTATCTTTTGAATTACTGAGACTACTAGTTTTAGTCCTGCTGACAGGATATCATCTAGAATCATTTTGGGGAAAGAGTGTTTACGGAATCAAGGGGAGGGGCAAAGAGGGGAATGAGTGGAGTGAGACTGAAGCTAAACATGTCAACTAAGACATTACTGATGGCTCCCAGATCGGAATAATTTTAGTTTAGAGCAGCTCTGAATGCTACTTCTGTGCTTTTTAAATTAGTTAAAAAGGATTTATGATTATCTTTGGAGCAGCTGGCAACTTTAAATGTGTAGCTCACCTTAATTTCTCTAATGGTGCACTTCTGATTATTACAGAGCAAGTTAGTTTCTTTTTGAGGGAGATTTAAAATAGATAGCTGTAGTTTTTTTCCTTTTCTCATACAATTTATGTGAGAATTCCACCATAAAGGACTTTTTTGACTTTCCCGTTATACTTATGATGGATAGGGACGAATGCGTATGTACACCTGCTCAAATGAAAACAGAAAGCAAAGACATATGTAGCAGCAGTGGTAATGGAGTCATATTGGGAAGGGGGGATTTCTGAATTTCTTTATCTTGTCAATAAATGATAATAGGATGGCTTTAAAAAAAGTTTCTGAATATACCGGGGTTGAGTGCTACTAATCCTAAGGAAGAAAATAGCAGTACAATTAGACTTAATTAAGGAGGAAGTGATGCATAGTGGAGTGGAGGCTGGGTCAATATTTTTAAGAATCAGATGCGAAAAAATTTCATCTGTAGTGAACAGAAGGACAATTTAGTCTAGGCAGTTGGTATTAAAGTTTAGGAAGACTTGTGAATACTTATTAGTTGTATAGGTCTGCTAGTTTATAGTCTGGTACATAATGTCACTTAGTATTTTACAGAGCTTAATATGAATATTCTCCAAGTGATTTACATACATTTCATGGCCAGCAGGGAACGTGGATAAGCACCTATGGCTAGTAATAAAATTACGGTGGATTTTAAGTGGCCATGACCTCAAAATGTTCTAGATTGCTGTCAAGTGGGATCTGCAGTGAGAGGATGTGATAACATAAAAATACAGATACACCCCACAGTTTCCAGACAGTCTACATGAGTGATAACACTCTCTGTATACATGGGTTCAGTACTATTTGAGTAGTGAAACCATACTAGTATAATTAGACAAACATGTACATGTTCAAGGAACAGGAAGGCCTCAAGCTTGGGCATTATATTTTTGGACTCCCAGTGGTAAACAGTGCTATCTTAATGTAATCTGAACTGGAATTTGATATGTTGTCCAGGAGTTAATATTCGCCTAAAAAAGGCATTACACATGAAGAAAATATTTTAGTTAATATGCAAATACCCAGAAATGAGAAGTGTAGGCCATCCTCTGTCAAAACAGGCTGGTCTATCAACAATTGCTTCCCATGCTGACCCCATGGAATGACACTAGTTAACCAACCAATTGTTAAAATTAAGTAACTTTTCTTTGATCGATTGTCATTTTAGTGATGCAAGATAGTGCTCAAGGCTAGTGTCTCTACTGCTTCAGGTACTTACATGCTGAGCTCAGTCATATCTCTCTACATTTCCCTTAGGGTTGCATGTTTAAGGTCATTTACCCCTACATGGACAACCATGATTTCATAGTTATATTAGAAGGAATTGAGAAATCTAATCTTTGTCACATCATGAATCCTGGCAACAGGTAGGCATCAATCATTCTATCTTTGTCTAGCCTGATGAGAACAGAGTCTGGGTAGCTAACTACACAGCTGCCAATAACTAGGACAGTATTGTTTGTGTAGCTACAGGCTTCTGAGGACCTTATGGGTGAATGCATACAGTCATGGTGACTCTTCTTGGAGATAGGTGTAGAAGGTGCAAATGTGGATTCAATCTTAGAAGTGTATGCAGATGGCTTAAGCTTGTTACCATGGTATCCACGAGGCTTAGATAGGTTTTTTTAGTGCCTCATCATAAGTTTGTTAGTGTGCTGTGTACTAGCACACGTAGGTAGTGAGAGATCTGCTTCCAGCTTGAATATTCATATGGGTCACAAACGTTGTCAATGTTAGATAACAATAATGGGTTGTTGGTATACATGAGGCAATTATTACATTTCCTAAGAATTCAAAGAACTGGCTGTCCACAGACTGGGCTAGAGCAGACTGTGGTTCCCTGGTGACAGCAAACGGGGGATGGGCAAGTACCATGTACATGAGGTTTGTAAAGTAAAGGCTGAATTGTTGGCTCAGACAGAAGTAAAGAGTAATGCACTGAAGAAAGTAACAGAAGTGCGGGAGAAATAAGAGTGGAGGATAAGATTTTGTTAGCTAGGATGAATGTTAAAAGTATTTACACAGCAAAACACATTCAGTCTTACACTCAGTACATCACACTAACTAAACCTGACAACCTTACATTGTAACCCACATACTATATATAGCCTTACATACTATCCCACACACTAACTGATATTGTCAACCCCTAGCAAATCTGGACAAGGAGGTCACAGCACACTAATCACCACTGACACTACCCTAATAACAGCAGTACAATGGTACTTTACTGTAGGAGAAACCAATACAATAAAATTGCCACACATATGAGTACAGAGTTAATTCATAAAAGCTTACCTTCGCAAGCAAGGAAGTAGCATAAGCAAATGTGAGCAATAAACAAGTAACATAACAGTCATATAGCAGTACTTGAGAATTACAATGTATTCAATGCAACAGTAACCACAGTGGGATAGTAACAGCAACTAGAACCCTAAGCAAACAGCATCAGCAAACACAGGTAATACAACAGTTTTATAGAAGTACTTGAGAAAGGTGATGCATTTGATGCAATAAAATTGCAGTCTTGTAACAGTACTTGAGATAAGCAATATATTCAATGCAACAGAATCACAGTAGGACAGCCTACAACAAGTAGAACCAAACAGTAGAGTAATAACTATATAAATGATAATAGACTTGAAAGATCCACCTATGGCACAAAGGTGTAACAGGAACAGAAGCAGGCTTACCATGATGTGCTGCTATGTGTCAACCATAATACACTGGAGTAGGATGTCACCTAAAGGCAGAATTTATGTGATAGTAGGAAGAAAATGTGTGTTATATGAAAATAAGACTATAATTCAACTGCTTCCAGGTTATTTCTTACACTGTACTGAAATACACCACATGATGTATAAGTTCAAAGCTGCACAATGGTCCAGATTTAAATCTAGCCAGCACCTAATCCAACAGGGTCCTGACTATCACAGGAAGATTGTAGCAGACGTCACCTTATTTGAGCTGGTGACTGGAATGATGGTTCTTGGCCCTTCTCTTAGAAGGAACAAATAGGAATCACTCCAGGCAAGTTAGTGCAGGCACCTGGCACTTGAATCCTCACCTCAGAACAATATAGCCTCATATGATGTAGAGCATAATGAAGTCTCTCATTTCATTCTCTTTGTCACCTTTTCTGTTGTGCTGTATGGCACAGTGCAACCCTGCAAAAAAAAAAAAAAAAGCACCAAGCCGTGCAATTGTCCAAATTTCAATATAGTTAACACTCAATGAAATAGGAGCCAATCAGTTACAGAAAAACTATTGCAGAAGTCAGCTCACTTACGCTGGTGACTGAAAAATAGCTCTTCACATCTCTTTCACAAGGAACAAGCAGGAATCACTCAAGGACAGTTAATGCAGGCAGCAAACACTCAAATCATCAAAAAGTGTAGCCTCAGATGTTGTAGGCCCTGGTATAGAAACTGTTCATTTTTCTTCTTTATAGCAGCTTTTCTTTAAGTACAGAATTATTGTTTTTCTGGAATGTTTCTCTACTGAACTTGGATTACTCCCCAAACAAAAAGACAGACATTTGTAAAATGGCTTTGTTGTACAGAGCAAGACTACAAAGAGGCCATGTTTTCTTCTTTATGTTTTGAAGTGAATCAGCTCAGTCCTCTGTAAGTTTTGGTGATTTTGCATTCAGTAAAGACTCCTGTGTTTCTAAAGCATAATGTTGGTGTCATTTTCGTGAGAAATAATGATAATTTATCACACACAAACTCTCCTTCTTTCTCAACATATACATATATGTATGTATATGGATCTACTACAGTCTATCAAATTTACACATAACTGAAATTTAAAAGAATGAGACAAAAAGATCAGAATCTCACATGAATGAATGCTTACAATGCTGAAAGTCATAAGAATGAAACACAGGCTGCTCTATTTAAACACATCATTTCAAAACAAAAAAATACATTTTGTACATTTTTGCAAGGGGCAAGCCCTCTGCATGCCCCCATACTCCCTGCATATTATACATACCTTACCTACTGCGACATCATGTTACAGTGTGGAAAATGTTACATTTCCAGATTCTCACTAAACCGTGCTCTCCATCCAGCAGCTCTGAGTGGTGTGTGACATCCACAGCAGATTTTTCGCTCTTATGACTTTCGGCATTGTAAATGTTCATTCATGTGCAATACGATTCTGATCTTCTTGTCTCGTTCTTTTAAATTTCAGTGAAGTGAAAATTCGATAGAGTGAAGTAGACCCATGTGTGTGTGTGTGTGTGTGTGTATATATGTGTATATATATATATATATATATATATATATATCTATATAAATATATATATATATATATATATATATACACACACAATACATATATATATATTTATATATATATATATATATATATATACACACACACACACACACATATATACACACACACACACACATCAGATAACATTCTAATACAAAAGGTTAATAAGTTACTAGGGGACTATTCTTATTATGGTTACTATTGGGTTCATCCTCTCCACCGTTGCAAGTTAGCATTTATCCACTCAGCCTCCTGTGCTTCATGGTCTGCTCATGCCTTATACTGGCACACGCAATGGTATTAACATTTCACTAGATAAGAGTGCCTTGCTTCAGTGCTCTAAGTTTGTCCTCACCCCTGAAGAAGCATATGTCTTGCTAATCAAGAAAGCAATAACTATATACATCCCTAACTAGCAAGGAATTCCAAGAACATCCCCTAGGCAAAGACTCCATCCAAGTAACATGGGATGATGGAAGGATATCTGGAACTTACTAAGGAAGGTCCCATCACAGATCAACCAATATGATGGGAATACATCTTTTATGTCTAGCATCAGAAGCCTTTTTAGTGGGTCTCTGATTAGGTTGATCCCCATCCAGTAAGGTTATCACTGTAAAAGAACCTGAAAACAACAAAAGAAAGTCAGGGAATGCTGAATGTAGAAGTACCAAGGAACCAAAGGAACCCTGACTACTGGAATCAGGATCCAGACAATAATCTTGGGAAAAGTCTGAACTGGTAAACAAGTGGCCATAATGTAGAAGTTTACAATGCAAATATTCCTGAAGCAACAGTGGAAGCAGCCACTCCTTTAGTGAAGTGGACTTTGACTGTAAGCATTTTTTCTGTGGGCAATAAGCCACCTAATGGCAAAGGATAATGCAGCAAAAAATACACATTACATTAAATTTGTTTGATGGCAAAAGTAAACAATAAGCACAGTCTGACCTTCCAAGGGGATTTAGCTCTACCTATCCTCCATCTCTACCTTCCCTCTTACATTGTTTCCACCTATCCCATATATTTTTTCATTCCTAAGCACTCATTCTGGTAATCCTTTCTACAGGTCTACAGCCCTCTCCATACAAAAAAGTACTTTCAGACATCCACGGAGTAGTTTCTTGCATTACAAAGGACATCAGAACTTAAACCACACCCTTCCCAGTCACCGGTGAGGAACAAGATTAATTCTGGTCTTTCTTCTCTGCCTTTTGTGAAGAAGTATGAGATCAAAGAGAATGGAGAGAAAATGTTGATAGGTTCATAGGTTGGTACTAGGCTATCAGCCCTAGGGCCTATACAAGCCTAGCCATAACAATTCCCTGGCTATTTCTTCCCACACTATTTAATTCCCTGGACCCCTGTCTAGCAGGGCGATTGACGTGATCCCCGGGGTGAATTTCCTTTCTCCCATCCAATCGTCAAGGTTCCTTTTGAAGAGGGCCAAAGAGGCACTCTGCTTGACATGTAAGGGCAATCTATTCCAGTCTGTACAAGAATCTCTCTTGTCACAAGATGGAGGCTGCAAACACAGCAAACTCCACATTCCACTGCCTTAGTGAGCAGAAGAGGGAAAGATCCTCACTGTCTTAAATGACAAACAAGTCAGCCTCTGGAGTGCCCCAGTTCTGGAAGATCTGAACTGGAAACATCTCCATAATCTGCAAATCCAGTAATATTTTGGCTGATTCACAGTGGTAATAGCACTGAGCTATGGCCAAGTGATTCAAGGGGCTACTTAACAGAATCAGACCATTTGCAGGCATGCTTGTGTCAATCAAGTGAGGGGAAGGGGTTTTGGGAGCCAGGGGTGTACCTCATCTAGACCTTAAAGATTCCACAAAGTTGGAAGAGTAGCCTGTGGTTGAAGTCTCTCTAATCAAGGACGAGCTCTTGACTTGCAGGGACTGGATGGATATTTCTGAGACAGGATTTCCTTTGAAAGGGTTTGATAGATACTTGCCTTCCATTATTATGGTCTTCTAACAGCGTTTTGGAAGAAACAGAGCTGCATACGAGACCCTCCCAGTAATCCCCATGCTGTTCCTTTTCATGTCACCATCCTCCTGTTAGTAAGGTATGCAAGAAGTTCTTCTCATCAACATTTGCAGGTGACCAAGTTAAACCACAGTCACTTTTGGCAAGGATTCATACTGTGCTCGTCTTCCAGGCAGTACAAGTAATGTTGGTGTGCACTTGGAGGTTTTCACTGGCTCAGACACTGAACACAAGAACTTTTTTATGATGCAGTTCAAAAATGAAATGCAAGTTGTGTAAGCGACAGAAAAGAACTAATAGGCTGAGTATACTCATGTGGTGTGTAACACTGGACTGTACACTGTCATAGGTCATGCATACCCTGAAGCATGGGAGTGTCGGAGGTAAAAAAAAAACTTTGAATTACAACAGAAGATGAGATGTACCCAAATGCAGACCTACCAAGGAGGTTTCCCAATGATAAACCAGTTTCTCATCTTATTTATTTATGCTTACTATTAGGCAAGTCCAGTTTTCAAATTTTCTACTACAAACATAAAGTACAACATAATAAACAAATCAGTCAATTGATATAATTTATATTTATAAAGTTTCACAATCCATTTAAAAATATATTTTATACTGTGATAAGTAATCTAAAATTATTTAGTATAGTCTATTTCATTAATCACGCACGTCAGTGCTTAAACATATACACAATGGATAAAGCAGTGTGCAAAGAAGTATGTTTATAAATACTAGTTTGCAATATGGCAGTGCCATTTTTCACCTATATTCGTATTTCACATTATTAGGACAAACGTTGAAAAATGAAAATATAGGTTCATAGGTTGGTACTAGGCTATCAGCCCTAAGGCCTGTGCAAGCCTAGCCATAACAATTCCCTGGAAATTTTTTCCCACAATATTTACTTCTCTGGGCCCCTGTCTAGCAGGGTGACTGACATGATCCCCGGGGTGAATTTCCTATCTCCCATCCAATCATCAAGGTTCCTTTTGAAGAGGGCCAATGAGGTGCTCTGCTTGACATGTATGGGCAGTCTATTCCAGAGTATGGGGAGTCTCTGGGTCAGGAACCTATCCCTCCAGCATGTTTTGTTCATTGTGATGATAAGGTTTAGATCCCTGGAGCGTGTGGCTCTCAGGGATTGGGATTTCTTTAAGTGGAGCATGTCCAACAGCTCAGGGTTTGACATGGCCTTGTATGTTAAGCAGAGATCGCCTCTGAGTAGAAGATATGCCACAGAGTATAGCTGGAGCTTTTTTAGATGGTCAGCATATGGCATCTGCTTTAGGCCTGTGATTCTTTTAGTGAGGTATTTCTGTGGCCTTTCTAGCTGTTGCAGATGTCTTGTGAGATACATACCAAATGGGGCATTATACTCTATAATGGGTCTAATGAGGGATGAGTACAGTGGGACAATGACCTCCTTTTTTCTGGACGAAAAGCCCTTAGTGATGAGGTGTGCCACGTAGAAGGATTTCCTGACTGTTGTGGCGATGTGGTTATCGAAAGTGAGACCACTGTCCACTTGTGTCCCTAAGTCTCTCATCACACTTTCAATATTTAGTGTCCTGCCACCTATGTGGTAGTTCATGGGTACATGTTTTTTTCCAAAGGGGATGACTATACATTTCTTGGCATTAAGTTTGAGCCCATGGCTCTGGCACCAGGTATCTGTTTCTGTAAGGCCCTTTTGTAGAATAGCCACATCATTTGAGGATTCAATAATGGCTACCAGTTTGCAGTCATCTGCAAACTTTGTTAGCCAGAGTCCCTTAGTGTTGGCCTGTACTTCAGAGAAATAGATGCCAAACAAGAGTGGTCCCAGGACTGACCCTGAGGTACTCCACTTGTCACTTGTCTGGAGCTGGATTTGGAGTCTGCTACTTTTACAGTCTGGGTTCTGTCAGTAAGCCAGTTGGCAACCCATCGAGTGACGTAGGGATTAATGCCCAGCTTAGTAAGTTTATCTATGATTCCAGAGTGGGGGATGGTGTCGAAGGCCTTGGCAAGGTCCAGATAGGCTGTGTGGACCTCCTTACCCTCGTCCACAGCTCTGGAGACCGACTCGAAGAAGTCAATCAGATTCAGGAGACAAGATCGGCCCTTCACAAACCCAAACTGGGTGGGGTCCAATGTCTGGAGGTTGCCAATGTCTTTGTTTATAAGTTCCATGATAATGCGTTCCATGCCCTTGCAGATCAGGCTTGTCATACTGATGGGACGGTAGTTCCCGGGATCCAAGGTGGATCCTCCCTTGTGGACCGGGATAACTGTAGCTGTGTGCCACTCAGTGGGCACGAAGCCTGAGGTGAGGCTATGATTAAACATGACACTTAGGTGGGGTGCCAGTTCATTTTGTAGTTCATGTAGTACACAGCCTGGGATGTCATCTGGTCCCATGGATGCTGTATTCTTAGCTTTGGAGAGTGCTGTTTCTACCTGTGTGGCTGTGATTATCGGAATTTGGCAATCTTTTGGTATTGAGATGGGCCCTTTAGGGGGTGAGAGGGGAGTGAAGTTGGCACTAAATCGATCTGCCAGGATATTGGCAATATCCTTGGGATCAATATATTTAATGCCATTCTGTTGTAGTTCAGAGAAGATCTGAGCATTGCCATTTAGATTCTTGACATAACTATAGAATGCCTTGTGGTTGTCTTTGGAATCTTTGGCAATTTTATTTTCGTAACTAGCTTTTGAGAATTTTATGAGGGATCTCAGCTTCTTACTGAGGCTGGTGAGGGAGTTTTTTGCATCCTGGGATTTTCCTCTTTCTGCAACAGTTTCTTCCTTCTGTTGTATAGTTTGTTTATAGCAGGGGACCACCAGATTGGCTTCCTTTTTTTGGAGAAGAGCATCTTGGTTCTATTTGGGATGGCACGATTCATGCACAAGTGGATGTGCTCGTACAGTGCCTTAGTGTAGGATTCTGCAGTCGAACTTCCAAATCCGTCTCATGGGTGTTGTGAAGTTTGTCACTTCTGAATTCAGTAGCATGAAGTTGGCTTTGGAGAAGTTTTTTAAGGAGGTTTCCTTACTGTGGGTGTGGGATGTGGATGTCACGGGTGATTTGCTTATGGTCAGACCTGACCAATGAGGGGGTGACCACTGGTGTGGATCATCTATCTCCCATGTTGGTAATGACCAGGTCTAGGATATTGGAGCCCCTGGTGGGACAATGGATTAGTTGATCCAAGGCGTTGGAATTTATGAATTCCAAGAACCGTTGGAAAAAGGAGTTGGTACCCGAGTAGTTTTCCCAATTAATGGCAGGGTAGTTGAAATCACCTAGTATTAGGGTCTTTGGTTGTATCTTAATATTTTCCAGTATGTATAGGAAGGTGTAGTGAGAATCTTGGGGTATGGTGGGGGATCTGTAGCAAGCTACAATTTTGGATTGCAGTCTTACCTAGTGTTAGTTGCACCTGGAGAATTTCAGATGCAGTGTGTCGGGCAACTAGCCTGGAGGTGTGAATATCCTTGGTGAATATGGACACTAATCCGCCTTTAGTGTTTCAGTCTTGGTTTTGTGGCCGAAAAGTGTGGTAAGAATTGTAGCCTGGTATTGCAGGGGTGCTCTCTGGAGCCTTGAACCAGGTCTCAGTCACTGTACAGATATCAATGTTCTCCATTTTAGGAGTGCCTCAAGAGAGTGCATTTTGAGGTTTAGACTTCTAGCATTGAGTAGCATTACCTTCAGATTTTGCATGCTTGTATCTGTTACGGTGGTGGTTTTATCCTTTGAACCTTGCCTAAAAAGGCACTATAGGGTGGCAAGAGCTTTAGCCAGTAACCTGAATCCCAGGGGTGACAGGCGCAGACCATCTCTGGCAAAGCATCGTGGTTTGTCGATCATGTCTTCCCCGGCAGACAAATACTGGATCCCCTTTGAATGGCACCAGAAGCTTAGCCAATTGTTGAAGTCAATCATTTTGTCCTTATACTGTGGTATCATTCTGGGCGTAGGCAGGATGCTACTCAGGGCTAGGGTCATACCTGCCTGGGTCACATGATCCAAGAGCTCTTCCATGTCTCTTTTCATGTAGTCCAGGGAGGTACGCCTCAAGTCATTTACTCCAGCATGGACAATGACAGAGTCGTATTTGTACTTGTTGTGGAGTGACTTGAGTGCATGCATTATGTGGCGGATCCTGGCACCCAACAGGCAGCTGAGTGTAATTTTCTCCTTGTTCAGCCTGGTGAGTGGGACATCAGTGTGCCTGACTATAGAGTCACCTATGACTAAAGTGTTGAGTACATTGTCTTGCCTTAGGGGCTGTTGTTGGGTGGCACACTGGTGTTGTGAGCTATGTGTCACTTTGGTTGTGACTGGTGTTTGTTTGCATTTCGGCTTCGGAGGTCCTTGTTGCTTGGGCAGGTTAATGTTAAGGGCCACCGCATATGTGGGTTTAGTGTTGCTATGTGTGGGAGTTGATGGTGTGGGTTTTGAAGGGCTATGAGTTGCTAGAGGTGTAATGCAGGTGTTAGCCTTCTCCTCTTGACTGTCTAGCACAGTCTTGACCGGAGAGAGCTTTGCTTCCAGTTTGGCTATGTAAGTGCATCTCTCACAGGTTGTAGTGTTGGGTGGTAGGAGGAGAGGATTGTCTGTGTACATGAGGCAGTTGCCGCATTGCCCCAGTATGCCCAGATTCACCAGGTGGACAGGAGAAACCACTGGAATCTGACCCTTGGACATTCCTGTTTAGGTGCTTTTTTGTAAGGTTTAAGAGCTGTTTTCCCTTACGTTTGCAAGGTACTTTGCAATTGTAGGCTGTTTAGTGCCTATGATTAATTTCTCCTTATTGACAAGGACAGCTGAGTGCTTGTAACAGTTTCAGGCTTCCTAGTGCTTTACAGCAGTTTCTAGAGCAAGTGCTAGTCACAGGGGTTCAGATTTTAGTGCTACTACTGAGAAACCAGCTAGTTTTAAGGGAAAATTTGAAATGCAGACTTTCTGGCACCTGGAATAGTTTAACTGTAGCCTCGTACTGCTGCACGATGTGAAAAATGTGCAAACACACGCGTTTTTAAGCCAGAAAGTTGAAAGGGACAGAAATCAGCCCAAAAAGGCCAACAAAATTACAACCTCAGAGCTGGAAACCACTCCTCTGGCGCCAGACAGGCAGCACAATGCTCACCAGTCCCACTGGTAGGCAGTAGGACTTCTCTCTGCCACAGCAAGGTCTGGAAAGTGCTGAGCACAGAAAATAAAGTCCTGAGACAAGCAAGGCCTGGGATATGGACTGGCTAGAAAAGGTGGGAAACTAAAACAAGATAGTATATATTTTTTGTTGAAACAGGCTAAACAATGCAATAATACAGTAAATAAACACAGAAAAGTCTAACACACTTGAGTGTGTAGTCCTAAACAGTAAATGCAATTAAAACTCTACAAATTTAGCAATTCAAAACTTTTAAATGAAGCAAGGCAAGTGCACAACTGAAAAACGATTTAAGTGGCAGTAATACAGCAGAATAGCCAGTCTACATATACAGAGAAGTCTATATATACAGAAAAGCAGCTAAAACACACAAATACTTCAGATGCAGTGCAACGTAGAGCACTTGAGTTGTAGCAATATTAAGGTAATTACAGTTATAATAAATGCTCTAAAATATACTCTATATTTCCAAAATGTTTGAGAAGCACAGTCAGAACATAAGGTAATTCAGGCAAAAAATTTTTTTTTTTTATCTTCAGTATCATGCCAAGTAGTTCAAAAGCTGACTGGTGTCCTGCATCATCAGTGAGAAGAAGCTGCCTTGTCGCTGTGGAGAAGAATGCGTTCATCAGAATATCTTCAGTTGTGTAGGTCTGTGCAACACTTACAGACAATAGATGATCTGAAATAAAACCTCTCACATCAGACCAACTACTGACTGTCCTTGGGCACAGATATGCTGCTTGAAGTAAATGTATTCATAAGGTATACTCCATGAAAAGTGTGCCATAAGTGTCCAATGTGACTCAGATAAAGCTGTAACAACAAGCAGATTTAAAGACCAATCAGATAGTTTCAATGGCTTAAACATATTCAGACAATCTCCCCTTACATCACAAAAAGGAAAAAAACTTGTAACATTTCATACTGTACACGACCACAACACAAACTGCCATTAATATCACTGCAATTTCATTTGTTCTGCCAAATATCTTCCTGGTAGTGCACAAATCTCCTTTTACAAATACATGCCAGGCATTTCCAGGTAATATTCTGTATGTTTTGGTGACATAAAAAATGTAATGATAAATCAAAACCTATTAAATTGTGGCAATCAAGTCAGATAAGGAGAGTGACAATATACTACTGAATACATGGCCTGAGTCTGTGCGCACAGAAAATAATGAGTGCTCACCAACAAGCCTTTAATTGATTTTTTTTTAAACACTTAAGCCTTTTTAACTGACTTATTTATTTAAATCTCAAGCATGCTCAGGGTCATATCTGTCTCTCTTAGTCTGTTTCAGGGTATCTCTGCACTAGGAATAAAGAACATTTATACCATTAAACTTTCCTCTCCTTGATCCCTGTCCAGACATAGGAGAACACCTGCAAACAAACAAAATTAGAACACGGCAGGTAAGTTATAAAAATTACAATACTCACAAATGAGAATGCTGACACAAATTTCAGTTGCAATGTTCCAAGCAACTGGGTGGCTAGGGGGTCTAAGAATAAGATTCTGCAGAAGAAAAATGAGTACTGAAATATCTGTTTTATTTTCAGAGGTCCAATATAGTAGTGCACTTAGGTAAAACCCCAAATAATATCCACAATTACAATTTCAAAAGGATGGCAGAAGCTGAAAAGGTAGTTTATTGATGGAGATGGTTCTGCAGCACTAAAAGCCAAATCAGACTCTACTCCTGGAGTGAATACCCAGACTACAGAACTTAACGAAGGTAAGCAATGATGACAAAGTGACCATGGCACAGATGTCTGCCAAGAACTCAATAATAAAACAAGCACTAGACTCAGTCACAGTCTTGCAAGAATATAAATCTGAGTCTGTTAGCCCACTAATAACAAAAAGAAAAAAAAGGCAGCTGGCAAGCCATTTGGACAAGAGCTCCTAAAACTGACACTTTGCTTCCTTTGACTAAAACAGACAAAGAGCTGGTTCATCTTTCTAAGTCTGAGCATTCAGAATAGGTAAAGTGGAAACTGATGGTAAACATCCAAAGTATGGAGAACTCACTTCCTACTGCTCTCAGCTCCTGGAGGTAACTGACAGGGAGGTGAACAAAGTGAATAGTCAGAAACTACCTTTAAGAGGAAGCAAGGACCTGTCCTCAGGAAAATCCAGTTCTTCTGAAACACAAGGTGAGGCTTGCAACAAATGAAAACTACACAGCAAAGACAATAGCTACCAGTAAGAGATTATTAACAGACACAGGCCATACACTAAATTGCCTATATGCCAAACATGTAATTTAAATCTCAAGGTGGAGACATGTTTTCACATTTGCTTGGAAATGGATAACTCCTTCAATAACTTAATTAAAAAGAAGTTATGTATCTACCATAACGTTCCATGTTAGTTGTCTTCATCTCGCCTTCCTTCTTGCTGTTTGGGTTCGGAGCTCCGACTCGGCCATCTTCTATAGCTCGAGCTGTTTACTGGCTCGAGGCTACCCCTTATCCCAGCATGCCCAGCATCAGCTACCCAGATCTCGTTTGTGATAGCGCACACTAGACATATAATTCAGTATGCAGATGACACTACCTTAATCTGTGCTGCATAAAACATTCCCACCCTCCTGCAAACAACTCAACTAGCATTCTCTGACGTTAAAAAATACCTTACCAAAGCCCAACCTATCCTCAATCCAAAGAAAACTTAGCTTATGATTATAACCAGGTCTAACAAAACACTAACATTCAATTCACTATCTACTCCACAAATGCTACTCCAACTGCTCCAGTGGCACAGGCTAAGCTATTGGGAATAACCATAGACTCCCACCTAAAATTTGATAGTCATCTCAACTTAACTATTAAAAAAGTACATGCAAAACTGGGGTCGCTCTACCGTATCAAACCATTTCTTACCAATAACACAAGATCAGCCATTGCTCGCTCCCAACTTCTATCCACCCTACTCTATGCATCTCCCATTCTGACTAATTTCACCAAAACTGAACTAAGCAAAATGGAAGCCTGCTATAACAGAACTGCCCACTTTGCTGCAAATTGCTCATATAGAACTTATCACTGTACTGCTTTGAGACAGCTCCACTGGCTTGAACTGCCCAACCTCCTAACCTACAATTAGCACTGCCTCTGTCATTCTATCTATTACCTCCCCAATAAATGTACTGCCCTCAAAAACCTAGTACAACATCACTCAGCAAAACGGCCTCTTAGATCATCAAGCAAACTACTACTAGAAGTCACCAACAGCTACAATAGCTTTGGAGATGCACTATATAGTAGTTCGGTGACTAAAAAATGGAACTTTGTCCCTACTAGCATTCAAAACACATCATCCAAAGCCTCCTTTAAAGACCTCATCAGGCAACATCTCAAGCAAAGTTGGCAGTGCCAAAACCCTGGGTTCCAATGGATTTAGGGGTCCTGGCCACCTATGTGAAAGTTTTAGATGGTCAGCATATGGCATCTGCTTTAGGCCTGTGATTCTTTTAGTGAGGTATTTCTGTGGCCTTTCTAGCTGTTGCAGATGTCTTGTGAGATACATACCAAATGGGGCATTATACTCTATAATGGGTCTAATGAGGGATGAGTACAGTGGGACAATGACCTCCTTTTTTCTGGACGAAAAGCCCTTAGTGATGAGGTGTGCCACGTAGAAGGATTTCCTGACTGTTGTGGCGATGTGGTTATCGAAAGTGAGACCACTGTCCACTTGTGTCCCTAAGTCTCTCATCACACTTTCAATATTTAGTGTCCTGCCACCTATGTGGTAGTTCATGGGTACATGTTTTTTCCAAGGGGATGACTATACATTTCTTGGCATTAAGCTTGAGCCCATGGCTCTGGCACCAGGTATCTGTTTCTGTAAGGCCCTTTTGTAGAATAGCCACATCATTTGAGGATTCAATAATGGCTACCAGTTTGCAGTCATCTGCAAACTTTGTTAGCCAGAGTCCCTTAGTGTTGGCCTGTACTTCAGAGAAATAGATGCCAAACAAGAGTGGTCCCAGGACTGACCCTGAGGTACTCCACTTGTCACTTGTCTGGAGCTGGATTTGGAGTCTGCTACTTTTACAGTCTGGGTTCTGTCAGTAAGCCAGTTGGCAACCCATCGAGTGACGTAGGGATTAATGCCCAGCTTAGTAAGTTTATCTATGATTCCAGAGTGGGGGATGGTGTCGAAGGCCTTGGCAAGGTCCAGATAGGCTGTGTGGACCTCCTTACCCTCGTCCACAGCTCTGGAGACCGACTCGAAGAAGTCAATCAGATTCAGGAGACAAGATCGGCCCTTCACAAACCCAAACTGGGTGGGGTCCAATGTCTGGAGGTTGCCAATGTCTTTGTTTATAAGTTCCATGATAATGCGTTCCATGCCCTTGCAGATCAGGCTTGTCATACTGATGGGACGGTAGTTCCCGGGATGCAGAGTGGATCCTCCCTTGTGGACCGGGATAACTGTAGCTGTGTGCCACTCAGTGGGCACGAAGCCTGAGGTGAGGCTATGATTAAACATGACACTTAGGTGGGGTGCCAGTTCATTTTGTAGTTCATGTAGTACACAGCCTGGGATGTCATCTGGTCCCATGGATGCTGTATTCTTAGCTTTGGAGAGTGCTGTTTCTACCTGTGTGGCTGTGATTATCGGAATTTGGCAATCTTTTGGTATTGAGATGGGCCCTTTAGGGGGTGAGAGGGAGTGAAGTTGGCACTAAATCGATCTGCCAGGATATTGGCAATATCCTTGGGATCAATATATTTAATGCCATTCTGTTGTAGTTCAGAGAAGATCTGAGCATTGCCATTTAGATTCTTGACATAACTATAGAATGCCTTGTGGTTGTCTTTGGAATCTTTGGCAATTTTATTTTCGTAACTAGCTTTTGAGAATTTTATGAGGGATCTCAGCTTCTTACTGAGGCTGGTGAGGGAGTTTTTTGCATCCTGGGATTTTCCTCTTTTCTGCAACAGTTTCTTCCTTCTGTTGTATAGTTTGTTTATAGCAGGGGACCACCAGATTGGCTTCCTTTTTTTGGAGAAGAGCATCTTGGTTCTATTTGGGATGGCACGATTCATGCACAAGTGGATGTGCTCGTACAGTGCCTTACTGTAGGATTCTGCAGTCGAACTTCCAAATCCCGTCTGCGTGGGTGTTGTGAAGTTTGTCACTTCTGACTTCAGTAGCATGAAGTTGGCTTTGGAGAAGTTTTTTAAGGAGGTTTCCTTACTGGGGGTGGGGTGGGATGTGGATGTCACGGGTGATTTGCTTATGGTCAGACCTGACCAATGAGGGGGTGACCACTGGTGTGGATCATCTATCTCCCATGTTGGTAATGACCAGGTCTAGGATATTGGAGCCCCTGGTGGGACAATGGATTAGTTGATCCAAGGCGTTGGAATTTATGAATTCCAAGAACCGTTGGAAAAAGGAGTTGGTACCCGAGTAGTTTTCCCAATTAATGGCAGGGTAGTTGAAATCACCTAGTATTAGGGTCTTTGGTTGTATCTTAATATTTTCCAGTATGTATAGGAAGGTGTAGTGAGAATCTTGGGGTATGGTGGGGGATCTGTAGCAAGCTACAATTTTAGATTGCAGTCTTACCTAGTGTTAGTTGCACCTGGAGAATTTCAGATGCAGTGTGTCGGGCAACTAGCCTGGAGGTGTGAATATCCTTGGTGAATATGGACACTAATCCGCCTTTAGTGTTTCAGTCTTGGTTTTGTGGCTGAAAAGTGTGGTAAGAATTGTAGCCTGGTATTGCAGGGGTGCTCTCTGGAGCCTTGAACCAGGTCTCAGTCACTGTACAGATATCAATGTTCTCCATTTTTAGGAGTGCCTCAAGAGAGTGCATTTTGAGGTTTAGACTTCTAGCATTGAGTAGCATTACCTTCAGATTTTGCATGCTTGTATCTGTTACGGTGGTGGTTTTATCCTTTGAACCTTGCCTAAAAAAGGCACTATAGGGGTGGCAAGAGCTTTAGCCAGTAACCTGAATCCCAGGGGTGACAGGCGCAGACCATCTCTGGCAAAGCATCGTGGTTTGTCGATCATGTCTTCCCCGGCAGACAAATACTGGATCCCCTTTGAATGGCACCAGAAGCTTAGCCAATTGTTGAAGTCAATCATTTTGTCCTTATACTGTGGTATCATTCTGGGCGTAGGCAGGATGCTACTCAGGGCTAGGGTCATACCTGCCTGGGTCACATGATCCAAGAGCTCTTCCATGTCTCTTTTCATGTAGTCCAGGGAGGTACGTCTCAAGTCATTTACTCCAGCATGGACAATGACAGAGTCATATTTGTACTTGTTGTGGAGTGACTTGAGTGCATGCATTATGTGGCGGATCCTGGCACCCAACAGGCAGCTGAGTGTAATTTTCTCCTTGTTCAGCCTGGTGAGTGGGACATCAGTGTGCCTGACTATAGAGTCACCTATGACTAAAGTGTTGAGTACATTGTCTTGCCTTAGGGGCTGTTGTTGGGTGGCACACTGGTGTTGTGAGCTATGTGTCACTTTGGTTGTGACTGGTGTTTGTTTGCATTTCGGCTTCGGAGGTCCTTGTTGCTTGGGCAGGTTAATGTTAAGGGCCACCGCATATGTGGGTTTAGTGTTGCTATGTGTGGGAGTTGATGGTGTGGGTTTTGAAGGGCTATGAGTTGCTAGAGGTGTAATGCAGGTGTTAGCCTTCTCCTCTTGACTGTCTAGCACAGTCTTGACCGGAGAGAGCTTTGCTTCCAGTTTGGCTATGTAAGTGCATCTCTCACAGGTTGTAGTGTTGGGTGGTAGGAGGAGAGGATTGTCTGTGTACATGAGGCAGTTGCCGCATTGCCCCAGTATGCCCAGATTCACCAGGTGGACAGGAGAAACCACTGGAATCTGACCCTTGGACATTCCTGTTTAGGTGCTTTTTTGTAAGGTTTAAGAGCTGTTTTCCCTTACGTTTGCAAGGTACTTTGCAATTGTAGGCTGTTTAGTGCCTATGATTAATTTCTCCTTATTGACAAGGACAGCTGAGTGCTTGTAACAGTTTCAGGCTTCCTAGTGCTTTACAGCAGTTTCTAGAGCAAGTGCTAGTCACAGGGGTTCAGATTTTAGTGCTACTACTGAGAAACCAGCTAGTTTTAAGGGAAAATTTGAAATGCAGACTTTCTGGCACCTGGAATAGTTTAACTGTAGCCTCGTACTGCTGCACGATGTGAAAAATGTGCAAACACACGCGTTTTTAAGCCAGAAAGTTGAAAGGGACAGAAATCAGCCCAAAAAGGCCAACAAAATTACAACCTCAGAGCTGGAAACCACTCCTCTGGCGCCAGACAGGCAGCACAATGCTCACCAGTCCCACTGGTAGGCAGTAGGACTTCTCTCTGCCACAGCAAGGTCTGGAAAGTGCTGAGCACAGAAAATAAAGTCCTGAGACAAGCAAGGCCTGGGATATGGACTGGCTAGAAAAGGTGGGAAACGAAAAAACAAGATAGTATATATTTTTTTGTTGAAACAGGCTAAACAATGCAATAATACAGTAAATAAACACAGAAAAGTCTAACACACTTGAGTGTGTAGTCCTAAACAGTAAATGCAATTAAAACTCTACAAATTTAGCAATTTAAAACTTTTTAAATGAAGCAAGGCAAGTGCACAACTGAAAAACGATTTAAGTGGCAGTAATACAGCAGAATAGCCAGTCTACATATACAGAGAAGTCTATATATACAGAAAAGCAGCTAAAACACACAAATACTTCAGATGCAGTGCAACGTAGAGCACTTGAGTTGTAGCAATATTAAGGTAATTACAGTTATAATAAATGCTCTAAAATATACTCTATATTTCCAAAATGTTTGAGAAGCACAGTCAGAACATAAGGTAATTCAGGCAAAAAAATTTTTTTTTTTTTTTTTTATCTTCAGTATCATGCCAAGTAGTTCAAAAGCTGACTGGTGTCCTGCATCATCAGTGAGAAGAAGCTGCCTTGTCGCTGTGGAGAAGAATGCGTTCATCAGAATATCTTCAGTTGTGTAGGTCTGTGCAACACTTACAGACAATAGATGATCTGAAATAAAACCTCTCACATCAGACCAACTACTGACTGTCCTTGGGCACAGATATGCTGCTTGAAGTAAATGTATTCATAAGGTATACTCCATGAAAAGTGTGCCATAAGTGTCCAATGTGACTCAGATAAAGCTGTAACAACAAGCAGATTTAAAGACCAATCAGATAGTTTCAATGGCTTAAACATATTCAGACAATCTCCCCTTACATCACAAAAAGGAAAAAAACTTGTAACATTTCATACTGTACACGACCACAACACAAACTGCCATTAATATCACTGCAATTTCATTTGTTCTGCCAAATATCTTCCTGGTAGTGCACAAATCTCCTTTTACAAATACATGCCAGGCATTTCCAGGTAATATTCTGTATGTTTTGGTGACATAAAAAATGTAATGATAAATCAAAACCTATTAAATTGTGGCAATCAAGTCAGATAAGGAGAGTGACAATATACTACTGAATACATGGCCTGAGTCTGTGCGCACAGAAAATAATGAGTGCTCACCAACAAGCCTTTAATTGATTTTTTTTTAAACACTTAAGCCTTTTTAACTGACTTATTTATTTAAATCTCAAGCATGCTCAGGGTCATATCTGTCTCTCTTAGTCTGTTTCAGGGTATCTCTGCACTAGGAATAAAGAACATTTATACCATTAAACTTTCCTCTCCTTGATCCCTGTCCAGACATAGGAGAACACCTGCAAACAAACAAAATTAGAACACGGCAGGTAAGTTATAAAAATTACAATACTCACAAATGAGAATGCTGACACAAATTTCAGTTGCAATGTTCCAAGCAACTGGGTGGCTAGGGGGTCTAAGAATAAGATTCTGCAGAAGAAAAATGAGTACTGAAATATCTGTTTTATTTTCAGAGGTCCAATATAGTAGTGCACTTAGGTAAAACCCCAAATAATATCCACAATTACAATTTCAAAAAGGATGGCAGAAGCTGAAAAGGTAGTTTATTGATGGAGATGGTTCTGCAGCACTAAAAGCCAAATCAGACTCTACTCCTGGAGTGAATACCCAGACTACAGAACTTAACGAAGGTAAGCAATGATGACAAAGTGACCATGGCACAGATGTCTGCCAAGAACTCAATAATAAAACAAGCACTAGACTCAGTCACAGTCTTGCAAGAATATAAATCTGAGTCTGTTAGCCCACTAATAACAAAAAGAAAAAAAAAAGGCAGCTGGCAAGCCATTTGGACAAGAGCTCCTAAAACTGACACTTTGCTTCCTTTGACTAAAACAGACAAAGAGCTGGTTCATCTTTCTAAGTCTGAGCATTCAGAATAGGTAAAGTGGAAACTGATGGTAAACATCCAAAGTATGGAGAACTCACTTCCTACTGCTCTCAGCTCCTGGAGGTAACTGACAGGGAGGTGAACAAAGTGAATAGTCAGAAACTACCTTTAAGAGGAAGCAAGGACCTGTCCTCAGGAAAATCCAGTTCTTCTGAAACACAAGGTGAGGCTTGCAACAAATGAAAACTACACAGCAAAGACAATAGCTACCAGTAAGAGATTATTAACAGACACAGGCCATACACTAAATTGCCTATATGCCAAACATGTAATTTAAATCTCAAGGTGGAGACATGTTTTTCACATTTGCTTGGAAATGGATAACTCCTTCAATAACTTAATTAAAAAGAAGTTATGTATCTACCATAACGTTCCATGTTAGTTGTCTTCATCTCGCCTTCCTTCTTGCTGTTTGGGTTCGGAGCTCCGACTCGGCCATCTTCTATAGCTCGAGAGCTGTTTACTGGCTCGAGGCTACCCCTTATCCCAGCATGCCCAGCATCAGCTACCCAGATCTCGTTTGTGATAGCGCACACTAGACATATAATTCAGTATGCAGATGACACTACCTTAATCTGTGCTGCATAAAACATTCCCACCCTCCTGCAAACAACTCAACTAGCATTCTCTGACGTTAAAAAATACCTTACCAAAGCCCAACCTATCCTCAATCCAAAGAAAACTTAGCTTATGATTATAACCAGGTCTAACAAAAACACTAACATTCAATTCACTATCTACTCCACAAATGCTACTCCAACTGCTCCAGTGGCACAGGCTAAGCTATTGGGAATAACCATAGACTCCCACCTAAAATTTGATAGTCATCTCAACTTAACTATTAAAAAAGTACATGCAAAACTGGGGTCGCTCTACCGTATCAAACCATTTCTTACCAATAACACAAGATCAGCCATTGCTCGCTCCCAACTTCTATCCACCCTACTCTATGCATCTCCCATTCTGACTAATTTCACCAAAACTGAACTAAGCAAAATGGAAGCCTGCTATAACAGAACTGCCCACTTTGCTGCAAATTGCTCATATAGAACTCATCACTGTACTGCTTTGAGACAGCTCCACTGGCTTGAACTGCCCAACCTCCTAACCTACAATTAGCACTGCCTCTGTCATTCTATCTATTACCTCCCCAATAAATGTACTGCCCTCAAAAACCTAGTACATCACTCAGCAAAAAGGCCTCTTAGATCATCAAGCAAACTACTACTAGAAGTCACCAACAGCTACAATAGCTTTGGAGATGCACTATATAGTAGTTCGGTGACTAAAAAATGGAACTTTGTCCCTACTAGCATTCAAAACACATCATCCAAAGCCTCCTTTAAAGACCTCATCAGGCAACATCTCAAGCAAAGTTGGCAGTGCCATGATTGCTCCCCAGGCTAGTGAAAGCAGATAATATATACATACTAAATCTAGAGCACTTTATAATAGTTTTCAATCTTACTCACAAACACTGGCTAATCTACAATGTATGCACTGTACCTGTGTACTATGTATGTATTCTACCTATGTTCCAAATTTCAGTTGTACACCACAAATCTATTAATTACCTTTATTTTAAAAATTAATATTTTTTTGTTTGTTCTCTCCACTGTAACTGTTTATGTGCCACATACCACTGTAAAAAACATGTCTCTTGTAATTTGTGTGTATACTGATCATGTCTACATAACTAAATGTGTCTGTAATTTTTCTTTGTGGAGCTTTTCTCCCCGGGCCTCTGCTGAAAAAGGGCCTTTTCGGCTCAGTCAGACACCCCTGGTTAACAAATGTAAAATAAATAAAAATAAATAACCAGTTACTAAAAACTGGTTGTCCAATACACCTAAACAAGGAAAGAGTTATAAATTCCCTGGCATGTGAAGTAATAAAAGATGCTCAGCCAGTTAAAACAAAAGGGAAGTCCTCACAATCCTCTAGGAAAGGGGAAGGAGGGAGGGATGCAAGAAGGAAGGCGAGATGAAGACAACTAACATGGAACGTTATGGTAGGTATATAACTTTTTTATGTTAAGTTGTCCATCTCGCCTTCATTCTTGCTGTTTGGGACAGCGCCCTAGCACCTAAAATCCCGGGTGGCTCATTGGAACAAACTCTTCAGAACAGTAGAACCAAAGGAAGCTCTGCTCCGGGAGACCATATCTACCTTGTAATGAGAGATAAAAGTGTGGGGGTTTGCCCAAGTGGAAGCTGCACAGATTGAGTCTATGGGCAACCTAGACTGAAAAGCTACAGAGGTGGCTAATGTTCTAGTGGAATGACCTTTTGGTTTAGCTGGTAGCTGTTTATTTCGTAACTGATAAATAAAGGCAATAGTATCAGATAACCATCTGGATAAGGTCACTTTAGAAATTGGAAGGCCTTGTTTGTTGAAAGCATAAGAAAGAAATAACTGGTCTGACTTTCTTAGTTCCTTAGTTCTATGGAGGTAAAAACGCAATTGTCTGTGTACATCCAATTAGTGGAGCTTGTATTCTGCCTTGTTGCTGTGATTAGGAAAGAAAACTGGGAGATCTATAGATTGATTTAAATTCTTCTCTGAGCAGACATTAGGAATAATGGATGGATTGGTCCTCAGAGAAACTCTGTCCTTGTGAAACACCAGGTAAGGAGGACGAACACATACTGCTTGAAGTTCTGAGACATGTCTAGCTGAAGTGATAGCAACCAGAAAAAGTGTCTTCCAAGAAAGAAATTTTAAAGAGCATGATGCTGCCGGTTCAAAGGGAGGCAAAATTAAGGAGGCTAAAACTAAATTGAGATCCCAAGGAGGGGGAGGATCTCTAACTGGGGGTCTAAGAAGAGATGTTCCTTTCATAAAGGCTTTGCAGAGCTTATGAGACATTATGCTAGAATTAAACATACCAATATGAAAATTAGAAATGGCAGCTAGTTGTACTCTAATGGTAGTGGAAGCCGCACCAGACTGAAAAAGCTGTGCTTGAAATTCAAGAATTTCATGGACTGGGGCTGAGAAAGGATCCAAATTTCTAGATTCTGCCCAGTAAGAAAACTGTTTCCATTTACTAGTATACGTTTTCCTTGTAGTAGACTTATGTGAGGAAACAATAATATCACAGACTGCTGGGGAGATATTGGAAAGCCTGGCTACGGTTGGAAGTGGAGTAACCAAGCTGTGAGCTGGAGAGTTTGAAGGGATTGGTTAATCAGAAGATCTGGAACTGGGTCCAGAATCCACAGTTGATCCAGAAGGTGGAGGTGTAGGAAAGGGAACCATATTTGTCGAGGCCAATATGGGGTAATGAGGATCATTTTGCAACCCAATGATTTTGCTTTCTGTATGAGTCTTGGAATTAGGGAAAAAGGGGGAAAAGCGTAAAGGAGTCCCTGAGGCCAATCGTAGACTAGAGCATCTCTGGGGTATATGACCTGGAAGAGGAAGTAGGGAGAACTATCTGCTGCATTTGTTGTTGAGAGGAGTGGCAAATAGGTTGCAGCAAGGCTGTCCCCATTTGCGGAAGATAACATCCGCAACTTCCTGATTCAGAGACCACTCGTGAGGCATGAGGATAGCTCTGCTGAGCCTGTCCACTATAATGTTGGATCTCCCAGGAATGTGCGTTGCTATAAGAAAATGTTGGGAGGAAATCGCCCATTGCCACAGTCTGAGTGCTTCTTGACACAAGGGGTAAGACCTGGTCCCGCCCTGTTTGTTGATGTACCACACCACTGACATGTTGTCCATTTGGATTGCAATGGTTCCGGAAGGAAGAGAGTCTTGAAAGGCTTGCAATACTAGGAGAACCGCTCTCATTTCTAGGACATTGATATGCAGATGGTACTCGTGAGGTTGCCAAGTGCCTTGGACTGTCCTGCCTAGATAATGCCCCCCCCCCCATCAGGGAGGCATTCGTGGTCACTGTGGCTACCGGAGGGGGTTGTATCAAAGGTCTGCCCTGAATTACTAGTGGGGAGACCATCCACCAAGAAAGGTGCCTTTTGCATGTTTCTGTGATCAGGATCATGAGACATGGGTAGTTCCTGGAAAGACCACTGCATGAAAAGAAGCTACTGAAGGATTCTCATGTGGAAATGCGCTAATGGGACAAGAAGAATGGCAGCTGCCATGGAGCCTAGAGCTTGGAGGACATGTCTGACTTGAACCCTTTTGCTCTGCATTAGAATTAACATTTGTTGATGAATAGTGGAAACTCTTTCCTGTGGTAATCTTGCAAACATTTCATTTGTGTTTAATTCTGCTCCTATGTATGTGATAGACTGACAGGGCAACAAGGCAAATTTTTCGAAATTTACTGTAATGCCTAGTTGAGTGCATGATGTGATTGTATAATCCCGTGCCTCTAAGAGTTGACGCCTGGTGGTAGCAGTCAGGAGCCAGTTGTCTAGATAGGGAAACACCTGGAATCCTTGACGCCTCAGGTGAGCCGTGACTACTGCCATACACTTGGTGAACATTCCTGGGGGCTGAGGTGAGACCAAAGGGCAGAGCTCTGAACTGGTAATGACCGGCCCCTGCCCAGAAGCGAAGAAATCTCCTGGAGCGTCTGTCCATCTTGATATGGTAGTACGCGTCCTGAAGATTTATCGAGCACATCCAATTGTCCTGACCCAGAAAAGGGAAAATGGACTGCAGTGTCACTATCCGGAACTTTTCTTTTTGTACAGTTCAATCTGCTGAGATCCAGTATTGGTCTCAAGTCCCCTGTCTTTTTTGGTAATAAAAAGAATCTTGAGTAAGTTCTGGATCCTAGTTGGTCTGCGGGGCCTTCTTGTATGGCTCTTTTTTCTAGCAGTCTTGAAACTTCTGTGACTGCTTGATCCCTTAGATTGGGTGGGACATCCGCTATGGGCTTTTTTGATTCTATGGGGGATTGATGGAAGGGAATTTTGTAACTTCCGGATATGATGGATAGTACCCATCTTTCTCTTGTTATAATTTGCCAGGCTTTTGGGTACACCGAAAGTCTTCCCCCGACTGCCTCCAGAGGTGAGCAGTCGGGCAACCCTTCAGGGATGCTGGAAGGGTTTGGCAGAGAAGGTTTCTCTGTCACCCTGGTTCTGCGGTCCCCTTCTGCCACGATGATGGCGTCTGTTGTTGTTTCCCCCTCTGCCCCTGGGGGAAAAAATCACCATGTGTGTCAGGCAAGGGTACCTGGGATTTTCGAAACCACATCTTTCTGCTCTTCTGACCCTTGGGATAAGGTCTGGAAGGAGTGGAAAAATGGACGCCCACAGCAGAGAGAGTCTTGCCTTCCTGCTCACACCTGGTCAACGTGTCTTTCACCTGAGGCCCAAAGAGAAAGGAGCCATCAAAGGGAGTATTGGTGAAGGACACTCAAAAGGGTTCCGCAAACTGACACAGCCGCATCCAAGCATGTCTCCTGAGACCCACACCTGTCCCTGCGGCTCTGCTCAATCCATCGGCTGCAGAGGAAATCAACCTCATGGAGGAGTTGACTATGGAATTAAGAGTCGCAAGCTGAGAAGCTACTTTAGCTGATGTTCCCTCAGCTGTAGGATCTTGAAGGGTATCTTCAAGCTCTTTCAGGAGATCCCTTTGAAGACATGTAAAATGGCATAGATAACTCAGGGACCTAATTGAAAAGGTCGCTGAAGCAAAAATTCGCTTTCCATATCTGTCCATCATCCGATACTCTCTGTTCGAAGGATGAACAGATGAAGAAGTTTCTGCTAACTCTTTCTTGGTGGCTGCTGCTATCACCATGGCATCAATGGGCACACCTTTGGAGAGGAATTGCTTATCCTGGGGGGCTGTAATAAATTTGTTTTGTCTCCTCAGAGTAGGTTCCACAGAATCTGGAGATGACCAAGCCTTTTGAGCCACTAAAGACATGAGTGGATCGAAAGGAGGAGATACCCAGGAGGTGGAAGTTCGGGAACTGAATGCGTCCAGGTATACAGACTCATCCACGGTAGGGGCTAGGGAAGTCCAGTCCCTCCTCTGTCTAAGCATTTCAAGGATGTCCGAAAAGGAAACCTCTTCAGAGGGAGACCTTAGGGACCCTTCTGATTCATCCATGTCTGTATCTGAAGTGACAGACACAGGGAAGTCTATGTGCTTCCTCTTGCACTTCTTCTTCTGGGGAGGCTCCTGCGAATGATCAGGGGAGGCTTCAGAAGAAGAGGGATCACCCAATGGGGTGTCCTGGGGCATAGGTTCCCTACGCTTGGGGTCTGGAGGAGGAGTAGAGGTTGGAACAGACACCATGGGGGGAGAAGCTGATGGAGCTGGAAGTAGAGTTGTTTCGGGGGACTGCACACTCTGCATGACCTTGAAGGCGCCCCGACCCCTAGGCAGAGAAAGCTCCATCTCCGAAGAAACAGGAGTCTTTCTCTGCATCGAGGGTGATGGCTCCGAGGTCGATGTTGGAGCCGAGCTCACCTGCGCCGAAGCTCCGAGGGGGAGAACAGGGTCGGACAAGGGTCCGATGCCACTCCCTCCCCCCCAGAACCGACGAGAGAGCCTTGGTGCCCAGATCCCTCGATAGAAGGTACAACTGAGGTAATCGGAGCCGACGTCGGAAATGAAGAGATGATCATCGGTGCAGACGGTTCTACTACCTGTGGATCCATGGTCTCCAGCTCCAAGCTAAATGTAGTCGGAGGAGAACAGAAATAGAGGCGGATGGAGCCGATACCTGTTGAGGGCAGGACAGAATTTTTGCCAGTGCCTGTGACTTAAGCAACCCACTTACTACTCTCTCCACATCATGATCCAATAATCAAGAGGATCGAGAGGAGTGGGAAGAATGATCTCTATGTTCACTCTGTAACAAAGGTGACTGAGGTGCCGAGTGGATGAACTCCAAGGACGGAGACCTCAGTCTCTTATGGCTCAGAGATGGCTCAGAAATTGCAGATGGAGCCGACGGAGGAGTTGTCTTGTCGGTGCCAGCCGGCACCAACATACTTGGTTGGTCAAGTAAAGGAGTCGGCTCCGAAGGTGGAGCCGATGGCTTGACAGACTTAGGGGATTTCGCTGGCTGAGTACTTTTAGCCGGAGAATCCTGAGGCTACAATAATTCCCGAAGGATTAATTTGTTTTTGTGCTCCTGCAGGACCCTTGGACTAAAAGCGTGACATATAGAACAGGAGTCCTGCAGGTGAACAGCGCCCAAATAATATACACAACTAGTGTGCCCATCTGTCAGAGACATTTTCTGACAGCATGAGTCACACTTTTTGAAGCCAGATACCTTGGTATCTTTAGACATAATAGTAACAAAAAAACCACAACAACAATAATAAAAAGCTATACTACAAAAAACAAGAAACAAATAGACTTTTTTTTTTTTTACAGTTAAGGAACAGAAGGAAAGCCTCTAATTTAAATGGCTATCCTGGGGGGGAACTCTCTAATTTAAATGAGTTCAAGGGAACAGAAGGCCTGCGAGTTATGGAGCAACGGCCAACAAAGCTAAAATACACAAGAACGTGATAAGGGATAAAGGAATATTATCTAGACAAAAAATAGACAAAAACTTGACAAACTTTCAAGAATAAACAACAATATATCAATAGCAAAAACTATACTAAGCCTGAGCCAGTAAGGAAGCAACCTCGCAGCTGAAGCGGCAAACGAGATCTGGGTAGCTGATGCTGGGCATGCTGGGATAAGGGGTAGCCTCGAGCCAGTAAACAGCTTCTCGAGCTAGAAGATGGCCGAGTCAGAGCCGAGGATCAGCTCCAAACCCAAACAGCAAGAACGAAGGCGAGATGGACAACTTAACGTCTTATGTTACACCACAGTTTTGCCCTCCACCAAGTATTGGTAATCTTAATAACAAAAATCTTCACTATGAATGTGGAATATCTAAGGATAAGGTCAGGCAAACATATGCATTCACAGTACCAGGTAGAGAAGAATATGTCTTGATCAAAACACAGAACATCCTCCACTTGGCACCAGTAGTTAAGCTGGTAGGAAGTTTCCTGCTAGCTTCCATGATTGCTGAGTTGTCCGTAGGAAAATCTGATAGGATCTCTGGGACTACTGCATTACCCATGTTTTGAGGTGAAGTAGATCTTTGTTTCACAGGGCCTGAACCATCATCACCACCCCCCTTTTCTACGTGGGGATGGGGTGTTGTGTCAACTGTTGCCATCTCTGTTTATTCAATGCCACTCTCCTACCTTCTTCGACACTTATGCCTGACTGTCACAGGTCTTCTCTCACACAATCCATCCATCTCTTAGCTGGATGCCCTTGTTTCCTCTTTCCTTCTTCCTGTCTGTCCAAAATCTTCTTGATCAGATTGTTTTCTTCTGCACATGTTCCTGAACCACCATAGTCTGCTCTCTTTGACCTTTTCTGCAATTGAAGCTACTTTGGCTTCTGCTCTTATGTCCTCATTTCTTCACCTGTCCCACACTGTGCATCCTACCACATGTCTCAAGCACTTCATCTCCATCACCTCTAGCTTCCTCAACTGCTTTGCCTTTACTGCCCAGGTTTCTGTACCATACACTAGTAGGGGGTCACAGCACTGTTGTAACCACCTTACTTTTCAGCTTCTTTGGCATTCTTCTGTCATATACTATACCTGACACTCTGCCAGTTGGCTGCAGCCCCACTGATTCTAGCATTCTTCATTCTGACTTCCTTTCTCCTCAACAACCCCACCCAGATACTTGAAGCTGTTAACCTGTTCCACTATTTTCCTTTCAATCTCAATTCTCAGCTTATTTTGATTTCCCCCACTTTGTTGCCATTACAACTGTTTATCTGTACTCATTTTCAGTCCATGTGCCTCCAGTTTTGTATTCCATTCACTTATCCTTTGCTGCCCCCCCCCCGTGGGCCTGCATCATCAGCATCTTAAGAGAGGTTAAGCGATGGTGGGCCTTGTACCAGGCTCTTCAAGGCCACCATGATGGTTAACCAGAAAGCTGAAGGCCCTCTCCCTCTATGCAGTTTTGAATATTGAGAGTATTACCAAGTTTTCAAACCACTTATGCAAACAGATAGGTTTTCAATAATCATGAGATTTCTTTTGTCTGAAAAACTGTACCCAATGGCAGTAAGAAGGTAGAAGGTCCCCTTCTTAAGAGTAATGGGTGTATTACCACTTTTCGTTTTTCTTTATTTGCATATATACAATCTTTCAGTGACAGCAAGTATCCTTTCTGATTGTAAAATTACAGTATCACACCAAGAAGGTCCAGCCCTCTAAATATATGCTGGCAGGATCAGTGAAAGTTCTGCAGAAGTTTTCATTTTTTAACATATAATCAAATTGTCATTGATTGTAAGGTAGTATTTTCAGCTTTAAAACTCCACTCCATCGTACCAAGAAGGTTCCCTTACTCTGTGCAAACAAGAACAGTGGGGACAATGTACAAGGCAGAACTACTAGGGTAATCTGTTATGCCTCCACAGATAGCAGACTAATAACTGTACAGTTAAAGCACATGATTTATTATAAAACTCCATCTGTAGGGATGAGAAGGACTAATGCTGTTGGTGCCAGGACCATTCAGCACACAAAAGTTTCCACAGTTGATAAACCCCATCCAAACCCTCTATAATGCATCTTTCTAGGTTTGCTTTCTAGTTCTTTCTTTCCTGCAGCACACATTTTCAATCATGTTGAATTGCCCAACTCTGCTTTATGCTGATTTGCTGGATTTTTAAGACAAATTAAAATCTTTTTCATTTGCATTCATGCCATTCATTTTGTTCATTTAATTTTTATTTCTCACTGTATGTTATCTTACTCTTTATTATTATTTTTCTGAGTTTGTTGACTTGGTGGTTGCACTGTTCCAAGAATCTTTTTCAGTCATGACCTGGAATAATAGGCATTGACAAATACATAACAGTCATAAATGTTACTTAACAGGCAGCAGCCATAAATGTTGACATGACAACAGATATACTTACTTTATTATAATTCTTCCTTTCATGAGTTTGTGTACTGTATGGTCTTCCTTTAGAGCAGTCATGGTTTTTTCCTAAATATTTATCCTCGTGACAAACAAACTGCCCTCAAAGCCTAGTAACCTTCTATGATCCCATGATCCTAAAGGCAGGGTACTTAGTGCTACATTTTCTTGAGAGTTTTTCACATCATCCAGGAGCACATAGTGAGCTAGAAATGCAACAACACAATTAAAAGGCACTAAAAGAATACCTTCAAAACTTATTTTGTTTCTTGGATGCTCCAGAAGTTGGAACAAGGGCCCTCTTTATCACCTGTAAGACTTTCTAACCAATTTTCATCTTTCAAGAATATTAAATGTTTAAAAAAATGAAACAACAACCCCCAAATCTGTGCACTCTTCAGCTGTTAAATTTCATATGGTCAAGGATTTAATGAAGCAAACTTCAGAATCTAAGCTTGTACTCCTTACCTTAAAACTGATTAGCTCCACTGAGATCAGGAATTAAGCAGCAATCATAGCTAAGGCTGAATATGCCTTCACGCATTTATATACATAGTGATGGGACTGAGAAACAGTGTTAACAACAGTGAGTACTGCATATGAGAAACTGCTGCAGGATGGTCTACTATGCAATATATGTCCAATGGGAAACAGTGGTAACAATGGTCAGCACTGCATATGAGAAACTGCTGCAGGATGGTCTGGAAATATTGTATTGAAGTCTAGGAAGCATTGGGTATATTTGTTATTTAGGATATAAATTTTAATGTGAAGATAAAGTCATCTACAAGACTAGCACTGGAACGGATAGCTGTTTCATCTAAAGCTTTTAGGCAAATATTGTTAACAGAAGCCACTGAAGGTGATTTATAGTTACCATTGATGTGATACGTAGTTTTTTTTTCCTGTATAACTTGGATATCCAAAAGTTCTATGTAGGGATCATGAGGGGTTTGCTATGTGATAATGGAGTCCTTTTTCTGGTTTCCTCAGATCTCATGATACCAGCTCATCCCCCAGTGTCCCACATCTGTGTTTATGAGTCACCCTCCTACCCTTGGACTACTCAGGTATTTGCTGGTGGTCAGTTATGAATCCTAAGGGCATCCTAGGGCTTCAACTGTATATGTTTCTATCTAGGGGTTTTTTTTTACATGCCTTACCCATTATTCCCTTTTCCCTTCCTCCCACAGACATTGACCATGTCTGAGGGCAACTTCCTCCTTTGGACCACTCTTTCCTTTAGGGAGCACTATCAATGGACATCCTCCCTTCAATGATGGGCCATCCCTACTGCTGCTCCTATCAGCCATCTGAGCCGTAATCGAACCTGAGTTCGCTGGCCATAGTCAAGGCTTTATCTTTCTTTGCTAAAATAATGGGTTTCTTGATAAATTCAGATGCTCCTACACTTGCCAGTAGGTATAAAGAGTTGCACTGTAACTGGTATACAGGGAGGGTCTGCACCAGCATGAAATCTAATTAACAGATTTGGATGTGCTGAGTGTTAAGAAGGTCATACATTTTAGTGCCTTTTTGTTTATATTCATAGCACAGTGAAAAATACTACAGAGGCATCAAAAGCTATAGACAGTATGCAAAAGCCATGCTGAGGGAGGTACAAGTCATCCCTGATGAAGCAGGAAGACCTACTGACCATCTTCTCCCATGATGGGCATACCATATCCCCCTAAAATGGCACCAACTGTTCAGCCAGTTGTTAAGGTAAATTATTTTATCTTTGAATTGTGGTTGCATTCTTGATGATGGGAAGATACTTCTCAAAACTAGTAAATTCCTGGCCTCAGACACATGCATAGTAAGCTCTATCATGTCCTTCAGCATATCTTTCTAGGGAGTGCACTTTCACCCCCACATGAGCTATCACCAGGTTATATTCTCACCTTACAAAAAGAGGGATCTAGGGGATGTTATTACATCATAGATCCTGGATCTGGAAACATGGATTACTGTCACCCTATTCTTATCAAACCTCTTGAGGACAGTGTTTTGTGTGTCTAACTGTGGAGTCACCTATGAAAAAATATTGTTGTGGGTACGTGCAAGCTTTAAGGAACTTAAGGGCTTAAGTTCACAACCATAATGACTCCTAGGGATATTATAAATTTGATGCAGTCGAGGGCGGTGTGAGTGTATATTCTGTAATGTTACCTAGATGCTGAGTTGTCTTAGAGTGTTACCTGAGAGACATGGGTAAAGATTTCCTAACCACCTTAACATCAGTTAGGGATGATGGTGTCATCTACAGCTGCTTAATAAATGAAGACTATAGACAGAGATTAGTTTCCACTTTGGTAAAGTATTTGCATCTCTCACAGACTGTGCCTCTAATGGATAACAATAATTGGTTATCGGTAAGCATGAGACAGTTGTTACATTATATCAAAGTACACAAGTTCAAACAGGCTGGCCACAGAAGGAAGAAGAAAATACTGTCTTCCACACAGGTCATTTTTGGGATGGGTGTACACTGCTATATAAGGGATGCATACTATACTAGGCAACCAGATTAAAATTGTACAGGGCAGATATAATAGTAGTATGAGAGGTATGAAAAGTATGCTAAATTCTAACATCAAAATTGAAGTCTAAGATGTGATTCTACCAAATAATGCGAAGTTTGCAAAGTTCTAATACCCAATGTAATGTCCAAGGTACAATGATTATAACCTCTAGTGTGAAAGGGAGATAAGAAAATGTAAGTGTTATGTTATAACAGTTATATCCACTATTGTATAAAATACTGACTATAGTATGAGAGCTAGAATTCTTAAAACTATAGAGAAAGCTAAATTCAAATTCTATATCACATTATTTATTTATTTTACATTTGCTTACGGGGAAAGTCCGACTTGGAACGAGTCTAATTTTCAGTGAAGGCCCGGGGAGAAACACTCCAGATGCATGTCTTTGAAACATGGGAGGAAACCGGAGCACCCAGAGGAAACCCACACAAACGCAGGAAGGACATGCAGATGCCGCATAGAAGGCACTCCAGATGAGAATCAAACTTGAGAACCTCTTATTGTGAGGCGACAACACTACCACTGCACCATTCCTTTATAAAGGAAAGCTAAAGTTATATCTGCTATAGTATGAGAGGCAACATTTCTAAAACTGTAGCAAAGGTTACATTTAACTTTTACAGTAAGCTATAGAGGAAGCTAAACGTAATCTCTGCTATAGTCTATTAGAAATAGTATTGTATGAAAATTAGGCTCTTTAAACTATAATGGAAGATAAAATTAGCCCCTACAGTATACCATTAGGAAGAGTCTAAAAAGAAAATATAAACCAGGTATAGGAAATGCTTTACCCAACAAGACTGAATCAGCTTCAGATCATAAGGCAATTTTCTAGCTACAGTCCCAGTTGTGACAATTTTGATTGCTCTTCTTCTGTTAACTTTGATGTCTTTGCCTTTAGACATGTCCATGATTCCTCCTATTCTGCAGTCCATCTTACCTATGGATAACAATGGAGCTTAATTTGGCTACCCAACCAGTAACTTCAGCTTCAGGCTACAAACCTTCCCAAAGCTTTTGTATTCTTGTTTTGTTTCCAACTTAAATCTGTAGTCTCCTTCAGTTTCTAGCATAACTGCATTTCTTTGTACAATGATTTCTTTCCAGCATTTTGTTTACTTTGTGTTGAATTTCAGACATGAATAATGTAGCTAAAGTAGGTCATTTGCTTTTCAGCCTTCTGTTTGATTAACAATTGAGAAGTTGAGAGACTTGGTCTGTGCAATGGATTTCCAAAACAGTGAGATAACAATCCTCACAACTGTGGCTACTGTTCTTTTTCATGAGATTCTTCAGCATTTATAGTAGTCTCCATTTGCTCATTTGCTTAAAAATAGCTGTCCCACTTGTGTCAGTACTTGTAAATTCCTGAATTTCATACTGCTGATCACTGTCAGAGGTATAAACATCAGGTATCCCCTGCCTTAAGAATACAGACTTTAATACACTAATCACACTTGTACTTGTTGTATATGTCAGTTTGCTTATTTCGGAGTACTTGGAATAATACTCTGTGGATATCAAATAAATGACATCTTTGAAATTAAACAAATCTGTGTCCTTTACACTCCATGGAAAAAATATTTATTCATTACTAGGATGACAGTGCAGTATATGCATACGTCTTGACTAGTATGATTTACACGGTGCTGTGCTCCTGGCCCTCAGGTTTACCCCTGCTCTTCCTAGATTTACTGGATGCCCTCATAAATCAGTCCTGTTTTGGGTACATACTTTATTAAATAAATAAACTAAGCCTGTATAAAGACTCTCTATCACTAACTATATAGGGTTTACTATTGTGAAAAAATAAGACAAATCTCTTTCTGACTCTCTGCTATGATCTTGAAAGGCCAGTGCTATGATTTTCAATGCTCAGAGGTTGAGAGTTTGGAGTATATCACTTTACATCTACATTTTTGTTACAGCATGAACTACATAAGGCTTAACCCTACTCTACTTGTTCTGTCTAAACTGGTATTCTTGATCAATGCATTACAAAAGAGACTTTTTGTCTATTGGTCAGTGACATTTATAGAGAAATAAAAATATACACTTAGAAAAGGAATTGTTAGTAATAGTGTACAAGACACTGTAACAAAAATGTGATTGCCATGACCAACACTTATAAGTAATAATCATAAAATATCCCAATTGTTGAAACAATCAACATTAAAGTATAGAAAAATTAATTAAAATGTTTTTGCATGGGGACTTCATGTCCTTATACCCCCAACAATGCAGACTGTGTCCCCTACATCCCTGCTAGTTAAAAATATCACCTCTAAGGTTGCTGTATCGTAGGCAAAGGAGAAATCCTGAGGATACTAAAACTGCAGTATTTTAATTCAAACATCATTAGAGTGTTGATTTTGCGGTGGTGGTGCTGCGGTAGCGTTGTCACCTCACAGTTAGACATTGCCCGTTCGATTCTCAGTTAGAGCGTCTTCTGTCTGGCGACATGCGTGAATGGGCGTTCCTTCGTTGAAGGTTGTGCGTTAGGCCCGGCAAGCCAGTACATAAAAATCTACTGCCAATCATTAGCGGACCGGAGTTCCGCTGTGGCGACCCCTAACCAGGAAAAGCCGAAAGACACAAACAAACATTAGAGTGTTGATTACTAATAACATTCCATGAACATGTCTATGATAAAGTTCAATAGAAATAGGCCATATACCATTGCAAAACATATTCAGAAAGAATTTGTATGAGGCACCTCCAAGACAGCACAGGATGTTTGAAAATGAAATACAAACCCTGTAAGGAATGACATGTAGCAGTTAAACTGATTAGAGAATGCTTATGAAAGAAGAGATTTTACGGTAATACCATACCTACAAATAACAGGAAAGAAAGTTAAAAAATTCAGAGACATACTGACTGTTGTGGCAGGGTTAGCAACCTGACAGTGTGAACATTGGCTCTAGGTGAATGTTATTATTGATCTGACACCATGATTCCATGAACAAAATCGGAAAGGGGGTGATGTTAATGCTGATGCCGATGTATTAATACTGATTTAGTAATGCAGTCACAGTAAAATAAAAAGGAGAACTTGGCCTAAGAAAAAATCATCAACAAAAAAAAGAAATTGTGTCTTGCTTTTCATTTAAGAAAGAAATAAACTGTATTCATGGTTTCATGTTCAAAACTGGCAAAATAACAGTTCCCAATCAATTGGAAACACAAATATATGAGAAGACACGTGAATCACACCTGAATAGTATAGTGCAAAGAAGGATAAAGAGGTAAAATGTATCATCTAGGAACATTCACTCCATTAAGACAAATAATGCAGAGTTGTGCCATGTGCAATTCACACTGTATCACTGACCCAAAAGAAGAAATTACAGCACTCTCAGTTCCAAGATGGCAATGGAGTGCAGTAGGCAAAGATATGTTTCAAATTCAAGGAATCTTGTGTCTTCAGACAGACAACTGAGCTTCAGAAAACATCAAACATGGAATGGACACCACTGAAAAAATACATCCGATTAGCAAAACACTTAATTGTTAAAGCACAGAATAGCCTACTGGTCCATTAGCACAGAAGCAAGATAATCATTTGGACTACAGACAATCTGTGTTAAGACAAGTAATTCAGTAAAATGTAGGTGAGGAAGAATAAATGGCTGAAAATCAGTAGTGTATTTTTTTTCACAGAAAGGGCAAAAGAACATAACAGTACTGTGAGATATCTAGAAGAGGCCAGAGGCCCAGCAGATCAGTACTATATTGTAAAAAGAAAGGAAATATGGCACAAAGAGAATCCATAGCCTCCAACACCTGTCCTATGTGGACAGGCTCAAATCACTATCACTCTACTCTGAATCTTACAGATTGCTCAGAGGTGATATGTGTCAAACCTACAAGGCAATCTCAGACCCTGTTCTACTAGAGATGCTCCATATCCATAAGTCTAACTACTGGCATAGTACCTGATCAAAAGGCTTAAATCTAATAGGTGATATTAACAAAACCTGCTGGAGAGACAGGTTTGTCTCCCACAGGCTGCTGTGTCTCTGGAATAGGCTCCCCATACACGTCAAAGAAAGTACATCGCTGACCCTCTTCAAGTGCAACCTTGATGAGTGTATGGGTAACCACAAATTTGTCCCAGGGATTCCACCTGTGTCCCTCACTGACAGGAGTGACAGGTGCTGACTGAGGTTTCTTTTTTGGGGATAAACTGTTGGCTAGGCTTGTAAGGGCCCCAGGGCCATTAGCCTAGTAATTTCCTATGATCCTATGTTAAAGCATGAGAATCAGGGAAAAAGGTCCTCATTACGCACATCTTACCTCACAGTCAGGCAGGGATCTTGACCAGTAATTCTGCACAGATGATATTCCCAATGACTGTTACAGGTTTCACCTCTACTCCCTGACATCTGGCCCTTTTACATTTTTTACACAGGAATACAATTTTAATGAAATCTGATTTAGCTCACAATAAGGGTAGAAGGGAGCATGCAAAAAGTTAACATGTTGCAATGGTGTTGACACTGAAGTGTCATCAAATGACACATTGATGGACAGCAGTAGAAAAAACAATGAATGACTACTTTACAATAGTATTTGTAATTGCCAAACTTACTGCAAGAAAAGGGGCTCACACCTCTTGCACTCTACAGTACCACAACTAAACTGTACCAGCTCAAATATCACTTCAGTTGTAAATAAGAAAGTTCATTCACAATCATAGTAAAGTAAAAAGGCAATTAAATGTTCAGACGTATGCTGTAAACCAGACTTTTAGTATGCAAAACCAACTACTAAACAGTATCCCTTTACATGGCATTCAGCATTTGCAAATTCTGAAATCTAACAGTTGTTGTTTGTCTTTCGGCTTTTTCCGGGTAAGGGGTCGCCACAGCGGAACTCCGGTCCGCTAATGATTGGCAGTAGATTTTTTACGAAATGCCGAGGTGCCAGCTCGACGCCCAACCTTCAACAAAGGCACACCCATTTACGCACGCATGTCTTTCGAAAGCTACCCAACCACGGGGAGGACATGCAGACTCCACACAGAAGGCACTCCCAAGCCAAGCCGAGAATCGAACGGGAGAACCTCTTGCTGTGAGGTAACAATGCTACCGCCGTACCATCGCGGCATTCAAACAGTGCTACTGTTAAAATAATTAATATAACAGGCAATAAAGTCAGTGTGTAAACTAACGTATTATCTAAGTCAGTGTAGCGTCTGAAGTCTCCAGTTTTTGTTTTATTCATAACACTATGCAGAATCTGGAATAGTTGTACAAATGGTCATTGAGTGAATTGCTGTTCTCCCAGCTACCAAACATAAAAATTTGTGAGTACTGTATAAATTCTACACTAGGACAGAATCTAATTCTGTTTGCAAGAGCCAGGCTCCTACATTTGCCATGTGAGTAAATGCAAATGACACATCTGGTATTTTATATAACTAACTCATATTGCTGCAGCTGGGCAAAAATGTATAATTCTCAAATGCAGTATTCTCAGAGGGAAATGGCTGTTTCAGTGTTTTTTTTAACATTAAAACAATTTCTGTCATATCATTTTCACCTGTATAACATGTACGTCTTTAAATTATTAGTGCCTTTAGCCTCATTCAGAGCCCCACATGTATATCATGTAGTCAGGTTTCCTGTACACTCTTCTGCAATCTGAAAATAAAGCTATTGGAGATGACAACACTCAAACTAGTATCTCATGTCAATATTTGCATTTTCAAATGCCAAATATTAAATGATACCAGAAATAATCACAAATAAGTTATTTCTTCTTCTAAAAATGTTATAGTTACAGGCTTTAGGCTCCCTCTGTCTCTGTAAGGCAGTTCATTCAAGAACAGGAAATTATAAATCCAAAAATTCTAAATTATTACTTACCATGAGTGGAGTACAATTTGCAACAAGATGATCAGTCAGAAATCTGAGCAGAGAAGCTCAGAGTTAATGAAGTGTGTTTAAACTAGATAGTGACACAGAGTGTAAAGCAATGTCTGCTCAAGTATCAGAAGCTGAAAGACAGTAAACTAAATATGACAAAGTTTGACAGCACTGCTTTAGAAAATGCTTACTTGTGACTATAAGAAAAATGCAAAATGTAATTTCACATAATTGATAGGGTTACCACCTGTCCCACTTTGCGAGGGACAGTCCCTCTTTGGGCAGTTGTGTCCTGCAAAATATTGTGAGAAAATGGCAAATGTCCTGAGATTTTAGGACAAAAGTATTTTCTATATTGTATGTAATAGTTACATAAAACAGTTATTCTGTATCTGAAACACCTAAATGTTATACGAAACAGAATAAGGAACAGAAATGCTACAAGAATAAACTTTTATTCAGGCAAACAACTGAAGTTCTGTCCTTTGTACTGGGTATGTTTTGCCCTGCAAAATCTGATGTTTGTAGCACAAATGTCCCACTTTGGCCATTTGGAAAGGTGGCAACCCTAATAATTGATAAGATTGGTGCTTCCTCTATAAATGGGTTATTTGACTTGAGAGAACTTGGTGCAGTGCAAACAATTAAATTGTATATACACACAGTAATGATTTTCATCATAAGTATGAATATTTATTTATTGACATGAGCTTTTTGTCAGGAGTTCATGATATTTTATTTATTTATTTATAATTTGATAGTGTATGCAATGTTCAAGTTGTGTAACCTCCAAGGAAATTTCTGGAAGCCCTGCAATATAGAAATATTGAATGAGTTGAACAGAAGACAATGTGCAGGCATGATTAAGAAACAAACTAATCCCAGAAAATATGTATACAGTATAATTACTGTTCTGAATCCATAAAAATATATATGAATAGATAGTCAGAATTTAAACAAAGCATAAATAAAATGTCACAAACAGAAATGAAATAAAAATGATAAAACCACAAAGAAGGAGCACTACCCACTTCATATAAACATAGAACTTATTTCAGCTATTACAGGAGCAATGCATTTTATGTGCTTGGTGCTGCTATGAGTTTTAGAAAATTAAGCTTGTTAAGAAAGGTTCCAAACTTCATACATTTCATTGGGCTACGAAAAGGTATTTTGTCAGCACACGAGTTGTTTCAGAGTAGTTTCACAGATGACTGAGGAGGTTGAAAGTGTTGTTAATATTAGTGATGATCTAATGGTATGGATTATGGTCAAGGATGACCATAATAAAAGAATGACCGAGTTGGTGGTGCTGTGGTAGCGTTGTCGCTTCACAGTAAGACATTGTCCCGTTTGATTCTCAGCTAAAGCATCTTCTGTGTGGAGACATGCGTGAATGGGCGTACCTTCGTTGAAGGTTGTGCGTCAGGCCTGGCAAGTCGGTATGTAAAAATCTACTGCCAATCATTAGCGGACCGGAGTTCCGCTGTGGCGACCCCTAACCAGGAAAAGCCAAAAGATACAACAACAACTGAAAATACAGAGACAGTACAAACTTAAATAAAGTGCCAAATCAGAGTAAAAGAGCTCAGGTAAATGATCCTGTTTTAACCTCATAAGACTTAAAACTAGACAATAAGAAATTGAGAGCAGTGATATAAATGCCCACACAACAGGATAAAAAAGTAGTCATGGTATTTCCTTTTATGATACAATATTTTTCAAAGTTTATTGTAAAAAAATCAGAATTATGTCCTAATGAGAAAATTACTTGAATAAGATTTAGAATGGTAATGAACACAACAAGGAGAGGGCTTAAACAGTTAATGACAGAAATGCTTAGAATGAAATATTTGATGTTAATTGGATAGTTGAACACCCTCTCTCTTAATAATACAACCACTGAAGTCGATCCTAATGGCAAATTGTTAGGAATGATTGTGAATGATAATCTTAAATTCATGCCGCCTATACAAAATTACATAAAAAAATCACCAAAAATTAGGGATGCTTCAGAGAACCAAAACTTTCTCACCAGTGCACCTAAAACTACATTTGCTACTACTTACCTTCTCCTCTCACTACTTTATGGCACTCTCATTCTTACTAACCTCCAGGCATCCTAAAAAGCAAAACTTGAAAAATGCTGTAATAAAGTGGCTAAATTTACAGCAAATACCCCTTTCAGAACCCACCACTGTATAGCACTAAAAAGTTTAAATTGGTTAGTACTACTGCATCAACTGACACTGACATAAGAATGCGACACCACAGAATCTCTTAAATATTCTTTGGAAACCAAAGGGTAAAAAGGTCACACAGCCAATCATTTCAGTAAAAAATGCAAGAAAAACCCAGCCAAGCTAGAGCTTTTACTGTGTGATATTTTAAACCTCTTGTAATGGAGGCCCATATGATATATGCAAAAAATCCCTAAGGACATCAAGTGCTTCAACTATATGGCTTCTAAATGTCCTTCACGTTTTTATTGTTACATTCAGGCCAATAAAGTCAAACCCCACTAGATGTGAACATGCATGTTTTGGCCTTTTTATTCATCAGCATGGCATGTGGATAGTTTGCTATATTTCAGAAACACAGGGTCTTTAAACCCAGCTGATGGCCATAAAGATTAAGGGGCCTGCAAAATATCCCAACTAACTTCCAAACCAAAGGGTAAAAAGGTCACACAGATAACCATGCAGTAAAAACTGCAGGAAAACTCCAGCCAAGCTAGAGTTTTCACTGTGTGATATTTTAAGCCTCCCGTAATGGAGGCACATGTGATATTCTTTGGAAGACTGCTCAGACAATCATATATATATATATATATATATATATATATATATATATATATAAAAACATAAAAGAAATGAAATAACAATCTTCATTATGATGACAGTGGTTTAGACTGCTATTAAAATAACAAAAGGATAACATTGATGTAGCTAGCTAAAAAAAAAAATAACTGTCACATGTTTCAGTCTATACATTTATCTGAGGTAAACCACATACTTCAAAAGATTAGGAAAGCATCTGTTTCTGAAAAAGGGGCCTGTAGCTCATGTGTGTATGTCAAAATTATTTGCAGTTTTAACCTCAGAGTCCCATATGAGTACCATGTGTATCATGCAGTCTGCCTTCCTGCTTGCTATTTATTTTTTACTTACTTATTTACTGAGGCAGTATAGTACCCCTAAGGACCCACTTCAACTGTAGCCTGGAAGCAAAGAAAATATACAGCTTATACATTGTGTAGCCACAAGAACATGGTAAAATGAATAAGCATCCATGAATACAAACTTTACACTGCATTACAGTTTAAGACTATGGCTGATATACTCTGCAGCAGTCCTGGATTTGAATCCCACAGCTTCCATTTATCTTCCGTGTGACCTTCAGCAAGTCAGTTAACCAGACAGTCTCCTGGGGTGCACCCAAAATGGGTCCATGTGCATCAGTGTGCTCTCCCTAACAAACATTTTTTTTTAATTATTTAAGCATGTGATAGGGCAAACAATACAAGCACCACATTACAATGAGGTCCATACAAAGCAAAAAAGTAACCGTAAGCCAGTCTGACTAGTAGAATGTAATGTGCACTGGAAAATGCATTTTTCAGTCTACACTGCATTTAGTATTGTGCAGTCTGCCAGTAAAGCTGATGGAGCTAGTAGCAGTTAAACTCATGACTTGTCTAATTGCCAGAAAACCACAATTTTATGAAAAATTGACCAAAAATATGAGGCAAAAATCTGGACATTGTTTGAAAATCTGTACAGTTGAGAGGTACTTTAAATCTCCTTGCTGTAGGACGATCTAGCCAGGGAGTAAGTTGCTTTGCAGTTGAGGGATTTTTTTTTTGCTGTGTTTTTACATTAAGAGGACCAGATTATCCATCTTCTGGCAGAAGGTGTTTGCCTGTTTTTTCTGAGTTGGGAAACACTCCAGAACAGGTCAAAGTGTAATCATATACTGGCCAGGAGGCTCAGAGATAGATTTCAGTTTCTTTTCTATTGCTAAAAATTGGGCACATTTATATAGCTCTGTGTGCTTTTCCACAGAGCTCAGCAAAGCTTGACGTCCTCGCATGTGATCAGGAAGTGTTTTCACTACATCCAGTGCCATCCAGGCATAGATAAATTATTGTGTTTGATTTCCTGTATTTGCACTTCGTTATTGAACTGATCACTACTGTTTAATCCATTTAAGGAGCATTTAAAGTACTTTTGGGGTAAAAACTGCCTGTCTTCTCTAAGTTTTGCTTTCTAATCTGTTTGCATTTAAATAACCTTGCAGGAGGGCGATCAAGCCAGGGAATAAGTTGTTTTATTGATGAATTGTACTTGAGGGTTCAATTTTTGCTGTAATTTTCTATTAAAAGGACTAGCTCATCTATCTTGTGGCAAAAGGTGTTTGCCTGGTCTTTTTGGGTTGGGAAGTACTCCAGATGAGCTCTAAGAGTAGTCATTCACTGGCCAGAACAATCAGGAGTTAGATTTCAGTTTCTTTTCTGTTGCTATAAATTAGGCGTGCTTGTATGGAGCTCTTACTGGACAGCATATATTTGCATTAATAATTCCAAAGCCATGCTGCATACATACAGCTCAGTTTGGTGGAGTTGCTCCAAGTTTGGTGACAAAGCCAGAAACCAGGACTGAATCTGAACTAAATCCAAGGCATCCACTGTGATCAACAAAAATAAGTATATTTTAAGCTTGCGTTGCACTTTTTTGAACTGTATTTCGCTTAACTGCTGCTTCATTTTTTGCTGTTGTTGCTGCTTTGACTGTTTTTTCTGCACTTTGAAATCCTAGTATTTTTGTATTTCATAGCATAGGCTAGATTCAGATTGGCTGAATCTAGACCATTTAGCATAAACTGAGCACTAAAATCAGCCATCCTACATTAAGAAGGCCCTCCTGCACCACTGTGGCAGAAGTGCGCAGCCTAGGAAACATCTGAGTTGGGGATTGTTGGAATAAGGCTCAGTTTTGAGCTCTCCCATTGGTTAGTTTGTGTTAAAACTGTTTACCTTCACTTTTATTTAAGCACCATGTTTCCACATAGCTGTGCACCATGCAACGGGATGAGCGCTACCATGTATATACGCAAACGCTTAGAAAGAACAATTTTCCATTGGTATCTGCTGGCAAACCCTCCTTAGCTCCACTGCCTCTCTGTGTGCAACTCACTTGCATATTGCTACCCAGTGAGCAACTTGCACATTCTGAGGCGCTGATGAAATCTTTCACCCTTAGCCTTCCACAGTATAGCCACCTTTGTTAGTCTCACAAGCAAATCTTGGTCCATCTAGCCCATCCCCACTAGTCACTATAACATATACCTACCATAATGGACAGACAGTTTCCCACCATTTCTCCAGCCAACCCAATTGATATGGGCATTCTGAGGTAATGTAGCAATTGCCTTATGTATACGGACAACCACTTGCTCCTAAAGCAAACAAATATAGTATGTGAGAGATGTAACTATACCATGAAATTAGAATCAGTCCTCTCACATAACAAACATGACATACAACAGGTTGTCAGCACACACATACCTACCCTCTCACACAAGAGAATGTCAAGACACATAAACCCACATTTGCAGAAGTACTCACTAAGACCATACCAAAAGACCAGAGACCTCACAAGCGCAAACAACATACGCATAGTGGTACATGGAAAAAATCCACCACCACACATAATAACACACATATCAGTGTCTCAAAAATTAAGCCCATAAAGCAAAACACCTCAAAACCAAGTGTTCTGGTTATAGGTGACTCATTAGTAAGACACACAGATGTCCCCCTCACCAGGCTGAACAAGAAGAAGGTCACAGTCAGCTGTCAGGTGCCAGGATCTGTCAAATCACGCACAGACTCAATTTGCTCAGCAATCCTACCTCTCAACTGTACAGATTTTCGCAGAATGTCCAGATTTTTGCCTAATATATATATATATTTTTTTCATAAAACTGTGGCTTTCTGGCAAATTAGTGGCAATGATTAAAGATTGAAGTTAGAAAATAATGACATACATTTGCATTTCAGACTTCATACACTTCAGAAAATCCATGCTAATGCAAAGCCTGTTATTTTATCAACTTTCTGTTTTTGTAAGAGCAGTATTTAAAAATTGTCCCTATTTTTGGGCCTTTGTCCCACTTTTATTAATGGCTTTGTCCAGATTTCTTGCTGTAAGAGTTTGATAGGTATTCTCAGCAACAATTACCATTATGACTCTGCCATACATGTTGTTGTAAATGACTTCAGATGTGCCTCTCTGGACTATATGAAGAGAGAAATGACTGAACTCTCAGATTATGTGTCCCAGGCAGGTATGTCCCTAGCCCTAAGAAGCATTCTACCTTCACAGAGGATGATGCCACAATACAGACAAAAATGACTGATTTCAATAACTGGATCAGTTTTTGGCGTCATTCCAGGGGGATTCAGTATCTGTCTGCCTAGGAAGACATGGTTGACAGTCCACGCTGCTTTGCCAGAGATGGCCTTCACCTGTCTCGTCAAGGCTTCTGGATACTGGCAAAGACACTTGCCTGCCCCATAGTGCCTTTTTTTAGGCCCTTTCCAAATAACAAAACTTCTGATGTAAAGAAATCCACTAAAGACAAACTCAGGCTCATGCTGCTTAATGCTAGGAGGTTAAATAGTAAACTGCACTATCTGGAAGCACTCCTCAACTTGGAAGATGCTGACGTTTGTGCAGTCACAGAGACTTGGTTCAAGGCCACTGAGAGCATCCCAACCGTACAAGGCTACAATGCCTTCCACATGTTCAGACCCTGAAACAATCATGAAAGAATCAAAGGTGGAGATGCATCTATCTTCATTAAATCGAGACTGGTGAAACAGGTCCAGTTAACTATAGGAAAATACCCTTCCACATCATCGCTACCTACAAGTCCCCCACCATGAAATGGGAGAAGTACACCACCTATGTGGACTTGCTAATTCACTCAGCATACAGCAAAACACCTTGGTCATGGGAGATTTCAACTATCCTTCCACTGATTGGGCAACTTACATGAACGCAAACACGATCGTTATGAGGTTCCTCGACTTTGCTAATTCAAATGTCTTGGAATAGTTGGTCCACACCCCAATGAGGGGCTCAAATGTCCTGGACCTAATGCTCACTAACATGGTGGGTCACTGCACTACCCCCTGTGTGTTGCCCTCCCTGGTAAGGTCAGACCATAAATCTGTCTTGTTTGAAGTAAAGATCAAACCACTGAAAGCCCCACAAGAGTAAAAAAACTGAACAATTTCTCCAAAGCAAACTATTGCCTACTAAGTGATGGTATAAAAAGTTTCAAAGCCTCTGCCAACATAGACAACAATGTCTCCTATGCAGAGGAATACACAATTGCTCTATATAGCCACTTAAACAAATGCATTGACTCAGCTGTACCCAACAGGAATAAAACCAGGTTTTCCTGAAAAAACAAGCCACCCTAATGGACTATTAGTATAAATGAGTTATAAAACAAAAGAAAGAAATCAATATCTAAGAACAGAAGCGAATTAACTCAACAGAAGAAGAATACCCACTACAGCTTGAACAAACAAATCAGATATCTTGTTAAGTCCTCTAAGGCTAGCTATGAGTCTAAATTAGCATCCCTAGCTAAAGACAACCATAAGGCATTCTTTAGCTACATCCGAAACCTAACAGGGAATGCCCAGCTGTGTGCTGAACTCATAGTGAATGGTACCAATGACACTGAAGCTGAGGAAATTGCCGACCTGCTAGCCATCAGATTTGGCAGTAACTTCACCCCCCTGTCCCCACCTGATATACCCTAGCAGGGGTGTCCAACCATTTGGCTTGCTGGGGCTGCATTGAGTGAACAGAAATGGTCTTGGGGCCGCATATAAAATATATCATATAGTTAACTCTTTCGTTGCTCTGGAAGACCACAGTCGACCTCCTGGCTGTATTGTAGGTGCATTTGAACAATGAATAAATGTAATAAATGCCTAATATTTGCCTTAAGATTCTAATTCTCATTCTAATTCTAATTCTCTAATCTAACAGTTAACTCTAACATATTTGTTAATATATATATATATATATATATATATATATATATATATATTTTTTTTTTTTTTGCAAATAAACAGATATTCACTACAGCACTAGCATTTCTCACTGGGAAAACCATTCCAGCACTCCAGCTACGTAAAATGTCAACATCAGCAGTCCTACAATACTATAATCCACAAAAATAACCCAACAAATTTGCAATAAAGCAAAGAATTCACATTACTGACTTTCTGAATAAGCTACAAGAGGATCTCACCCAAACAAATAACTGGTGCCAGAAATATGACCTCAAGCTAAATGCCAAAAAATGCATCATCTTCCCCTTTGAGGAGAGTGATGTCCCCACAAATTATCACATTAATAACAATGTTGTAAGCACACAATAAGTCGTATGGTACTTGGGCACCCAGGTTGATAGAAACCTGACCTTTGACCACCATGTTGTCTCTGTTGTAAGGAAAGCTTTTTACATGGCCCACTTCATTAGTAAGGGTATCTCATCCAGGGACAAGACGGTCATAATATTTCTGTAGTCTTCCTTTACAAGAGCCATTATTGAGTGCAATGCCCCTTTTGGCATGTGCCTCAGCAAAACACCCTGCCAAAAGAAAGACTACAATAATTTCTGACAAAAAAGGTCAAAGGACTAAGTTCACTTAGTTATCCAAACAGACTAAAAAGCTTCTTGCTTTCCTCTGTCTCTCACTGGCCCCTATAAATTTCATCATTGGCTTGCTTTCCAGGCTAAGAAAGATCCTGCCTTAAGAGACTTCCTCTACCTCAGAAATACTGGTTATACTTAAAACGCTCACTACAAAGACCACAGCTTTCACTGCAACATAAACAAGCCACTTTTTATGGACAGGTTCTTGACACAAAACCTTCAACTTCTGTAAAAAGCTCTTCTCATTATCAAACAGTGTAGTTCAGCAACACGATGGCTGGATGGATAGCCATAAATGTAGTCCTTGGGTAAGTAGCATAGCCTTCATAAAACCAGATGGAAAATCCACATACTAACCTTTCCCAGCTGGATGGCTAAGATCTAATATTGGTTACTCAAATCTAGTTGCCCAAGAAGAGGGGCATGTTTAACTAAGAATTCCATTTGCAAAATTATATTCAGCTATGTACAAACAGCTTTCTCCTAAAAACTTAACTCACTGATATTTGCCTTGCTGTAATTATAACTGTAAAAAATGTTTTTAAGTTTATTCTGTACCTCAATGATTCTCACTGTTACGAAATGTAATCTCTGCCATATTGTATGAGTACTACATCCATAATTTGCTGTCTCTCTCTCTCTCTCTCTCATGTATTGTATTATATTGTTTTGTGTTATTTTTGGAGCTTTTCTCCCCAGGCCTCCGCTGAAAATGGACCTGTGCCTAGTCTGACTTTCCCGGTAAACAAATGTAAAATAAAATAAAATAAATAAAAATAAACTTCCTTCCAATCTAAAGCCACTTGACAGACATTTTAATTTGTGCAGAAGTTACTCACAGACTGACAGTTTACTGAGCTGTAATGCTGACCTTCGCTTTTGAAAAAAACAAATTCCCAGACTTTGTCAATAGCTCCAAGTGTAGAGAGGATTATTTATTTATTATATATTTATTTATTTTTGGAAAACATCCTTAAAACTGTTAAATTGATTACACTACCAGAAACACAGAAAAGTTATTGTGATTATGTAAACCACAGACTGTTGCAAGAAATCAAAGTCACATTAGCACTCTATGCTTATGTCCAGACAGATGAATCATACCTGTCAATTCCAAAAGAAGTAAAGTAGCTTAATAAGAAGGTTATTTGCAAGGTTACATGGCAGTTTATATTAGAAATAAGCAGAGATATTAAAAAGGATCTGTTTTTCATTATTATGCCGAAAAGTCTTCCATAATAAATACAACTTCTGATTTAGTATGGAACCATACCTCTCAACCTTAGAGTAAGAAATCTGGACAAAGCGAAAAATAAAAGTGGGACACAGGCCCAAAAATAGTTATGCATCACAGACACCATTGAAACAACTGTAGCTGCAAACATTATACATCACTTATAATCTTTCTATCCCATTATTGTCAGTTAAACATTATATGGCTCATTCAGTCCCGCCTTCTTTTGTATCAAAGAAAACCATGCTTTGAAATGACAAATGCATTAAAAATAATAAATAAAACACATTGCATCAACATCCTGCAACTTCCTACCTGCAAGCAACCACAGAGCTTTCACTGAAACTAGGGCTGCTTGTTTCCCCAGAATGACAGCTCTCCCTAATTAAGTCTAATGGTATACAATCTACCAGTATCTGGATTAACTGAAATAAATTAAATTATGGCCTGTAAACTTTGTTTAATTAAATTAAACCCACTTACTATATTTTTTCAGTAACATCCCAATATCCATTTCCAGGTCACTTTACAAGACATTGGCAGTGGTAGACTTGGCATCATTCAGAACCCCACAGGCCCACGCTAATACATTGTCCATTAAATGTAAATATCTATCCACTGTAAATGGCAAGAAGCTATGTCTTAAAAAATCTACTTCTGGCATGCGTACCCAAGTATTAGGTTTTGAAACAAAGAAACATATTCTCCACAGTCCGTAAGTCTCTGTCTTTAATAATCATCTACTGTTGCAGCACTCCCAACACATAAGAACACACATACACACTAAAATCCCCAACATTTAAAAAATGACATTGTGCCCACTTGATTTGTCAGTATTGATGATCCGCCAAAGCTATGCTTACTGTTGTCCAATCTACCACTGCTTAGAACCCACCAATGAAAAAACAGTACTAGGTGCTTTTTTGTTTGTCTGAAAAAACAATACAACTTTATATGCAACAGTCCCACATAGTCAGTCCACTACTGACCCATTAACCCTAGGCTGCTGTCTCATTCTTACTCCCTGGATGCATTACCTTGGATTACTACTTTTATTTCCTAAGCAAAAGACACAAATTGGAAGATGAGGCAAAAAAACAGACATTCTTTGAAAATCCATACAGTTAAGAGGTATGAGTTCATGTTCAATACAATACTCTCCCTGTCAGGAAAGCCACAATTTAATGAAAGTGTACTCTTAATGTATGATATATTTGAGAGCTAACTTGTTTGTGTTCAGTAGGTAGATTGATCATTGTTAGCCTCTTTGTGCATGCGTCTCTCTCTGTCATGCACACATACACACGTGCACACACACACACACACACACACACACACACACACACACACACACACACACACACTCTTCTTCTACTTTCACGCACACAATTCTGCTTTCATGTATGCACTCACTCACTCCGTACTTACCTATTAACACAGGTAATTGCTGTCCCTTTCAAAGGCAACAGCGGCAAATCCATACATGAGTCCCACTTCAGCGAGAACACACAAACTGTTTGTTCGGCGCAAAATAATGGAGTAAACACACTGACCCTTTTTTGGCTCAAAAACAAAACTAGAAGGGTGCTTTAGCGCATGCGCACGCCGACATTAGCGTTACAGGTCACAGGAGCGAAAAACACAAAACAAAAAAAGTGTTTTGGAGCATGTGTACATCCATGTTGCAGTTAGAGGTTGAGGGCCGCATGGAAGAGCTCTGAGGGCCGCATGCGGCCCGCGGGCCGCAGGTTGGATACATCTACGCATTCCCGACACCAGTCCTCTACCTGGTATCTCCAAAGAACAGGTTATAAAAGCACTCTCCAAGGCCAAAAACACAGCCTCTATGGGACCAGATAACATCCCAGGCTGCTTACTAAGCAATCTTAAACAAGACCTAGCAGAACTACTCAGCACCCTCTTTAACCATAGCCTGAGAACTGGCTTTGTCCTCGCAGAGTGAAAAACAGCAACAGTAATCCCCTTGCACAAAGGTGGTCCATCAAGTGACCCTGGGAATTATCGACCCCGAAGCCTGACCAGCCTTATCTGCAAGGCCATGAAATGAATCATCATGGATCTTATCCACAAGGACATAGGCAACCTTCAAACTCTTGACTCGACCCAGTATGGCTTTGTCAAGGGTAGATCTTGTTTATTAAACCTGGTGGACTTCTTTGAGAATGTCACCAAAGCCCTGGATGAGGGCAAAACAGTACATACCACCTATATTGATTTAGCCAAGGTTTTTGACACAATACCCCTTTCAGGTATCAAAGAGAAACTCGACCAGTTGGGGATTAACCCATACATAACTAGGTGAGTAGCCAACTGGCTCACTGACAGAACACACACTGTCAAAGTTATGGAGTCCACCTCTACCAGTAGACCAATTACCAGCAGGGTACCACAAGGATCTGTGCCAGGCCCTCTAATGTTTGGAATCTATTTCTCTGAAGTCCAGACGAAAATAGATGGCCTGTGACTTATCAAGTTTGCAGATGGCTGCAATTTGGGCACAATCATAGAGTCTCCAGCAATGCATACATATTACAGAAAGGGCTGACGCAGAGAAATGATTGGTAACAAACTCATGAACTAAAACTTAATGCAAAAGAATGCCTCATTATCCCCTTTGACAAAGAAGTAGCCCCTGCTATTTATGATATAGATAGCATCCCTCTAAGCTCAAACTCAGTGGCGCGAGACTTGGTAATAGAGGTTGATAGCAATCTAAACTTCGATCACCATGTGTCCATAGTGGTAAGAAAAGCATTTTACATTGTGCATCTCACAAATAAGGGCATCACATCCAAGACCAGGGAGGTTATAGCTCCATTCTACTTGACCCTTATCAGACCACTAATTGAGTGAAATGCTCCCTTCTGTATGTATCTCACCAGAAACCTGCAGCAACTGGAAAGACCACAGAGTTTCTTACCAAGAGAATCCAGGGCCTCCAAAATATGACATACATGGAAAGACTGAAAGCCCTGTCACTGTACCCTGTATCAAACAGCCTGCTGACAGGAACCTGTGCCTGGCCTACAAAGCAGCCTCGGACCCTGCCCTAATGGAATTGCTGCACATCCGTAATCAAATGGGCCAAGAATAACTCACTTCAAGGATCTCAACCTAGCCTGTGACATTAACAGAACATGCTAGAGAGACAAATGTATCTTCCAGTAATTACCACTCCTCTGGGATAAGCTCCCACTCCACATGAAGCAGAGTTCCTCAATGACCCTATTTAAGTGCAGCATTGACAACTGGATGGGTGACCATAAATTCATCCTGGGGTGGCACCTATGTCCCTCATGGACAGGAGCAATTGGTGCTGATCAAAAAATCACTCTGATAACAATGACCATCTAAATATGATCAATAAGGGTACTCAGGGTTTTACACTGCTAGGCTTGTAAAGGCCCTAGGGCCATTAGCCTAGTAACCTCCTATGAACATACAAGGTATCAGAATATTTTATCTTGAAGCAAACATGATGGCAAACACAATTGTATTGCTATATGACCTCTGTCAATGAGTACTTGTTAGAACTGTAAGGTGATAACTTCATTTTTTAAAGGCTCAAGTCACACCCTCTGGGAGTTAAAGGTACACACCCAAAAGAGCTGCACTGGAGGGAATGAGTTAAAGAAACTAACACAGTATGTGAGAGATGTACATCCACAATTTCTCTGGAGGAAAAAATCTTGCTTTACAAACAAGGCTGTCAAGAACACACACACATTACATCTACTACACAGTGTTCACCACACACATAGAACACCTTATGGTGAAGCACTAAAAAGCAATCTTCTCAAACCTCAAAGACCTCCTAAGCCTACAAATGGCAAAATGTATCCTCAGCAATCTCTGAAGTACACATCAAAAGCAATGCAAACACCACACATACACCTGCACCCAATGGACTCCCAAGAATGAAGTTCATAAGGCAAGCAAACACTTTACCCATGACTGTTGTCACAGGGATGCCATTGTACAACATACAGATGCCCCACTCACCATTCTGGACAAGAAGAAGATAACGGTTCATAGGTTCATGTACTAGGCTAATGGCCACAGGGATCTTTTTAAGCCTAGCCATGCATCCAAAATCTCTGACAAATTCTGATATCCTAGATAAGTGTAAGCAGGGGATTGGGAGATGAAACATTTACAAGCAGGGACCTGGAAGATGAACTATTTACAGGCTGCCTGCGTCTATTAGAGACACAGATGCCAAAACAGGGATGAATTTCATGTTCCCCACTCAACTGTCTAAGTTACACTTGAAATGTCTTGTGAGGAACTTTGCTTCACATGGATGGGGAGCCTGTTCCACAGATGGGGTAGTTTCTGAGATACATACCTATCTCTCCAGCAGGTCCTTTTTATATCACAAGCAAGGTTTAAGTCTTTAGAACAGGTAATTATGGTGTTGCTTGTTTTGTGCATATGCAGGAGGTCCATTAGAGTGGGGTCTGAAAATGCCATGTATGCTAGGGACAGAGCTTCCCTGAACACCCTGTAAGAGACAGAATACAGAGATAGGGCATTGAGGTGGTCTGCATAGGATATGCTACTTATGCCTTGCATTCTTTTAATGAGGGACCTCTGTGGACATTCCAGTTGTTGGAAACCTGGTTAGGTACATACCAAAGGGGGCACAGTACTGATTGATAGGTCTGATGAATTCCAAAAACAGTGGAACAATGATCTCCTTAGACCTAGATGCCATACCCTTGTTTATAAGTTGCACAACATAGAATGATTTCCTTAGTACTATAGACACATAATGGTCAAAGGCTAGATTACTGTCTATGTGTGACCCCAAGACCCTGACTACTGGGTCATCTTTTAGGGGTGTGTTTTTGATATGACAGTTACCAGGGGCTGATGGCTTCCCAAAGGATACTATTATGCATTTTTTGGCATTTAGTTTTACTCCATTTCTGTGACACAATTTATTTGTCTGTGTAAGTCCTTCTTGGAGAACATTTGCTCCTAATTTGCAATTACCTGCACATTTAGACAGCCAGAGGCCACTTGCATTGGCCTTTACCTTAGAGAAGTAAATGCCAAAAAGGAGCAGTCCTAGGACCAATTCCTGAGGGACTCTGCTTGTGAATAGCCTCTTTGTAGAGGTGAACTCCCCAATTCTAACTTTTTGAGTCCTGTCTGTGAGTCAGCTGCTATCCACCAGATGACATAAGGCTTTATACTTAATCTCTTGAGTTTGTCAACAATACCCAAGTGGAGTAATGTTTTAAATGCCTTTGCCTGGTCAAGGTAGGCATTGTGAACTGTTTTGTCTTCATCCATTGCTTTGGTGACCTTCTCAAAGAAGTCCACCAGGTTGAGTAGGCATGACTTGCCCTTGACAAAACCAAATTGGGTCCAGTGGAGGTTTCCTATGTCCTTACTGATAACTTCCATGATAATTCTTTCCATGGCTTTGTATATGAGACTAGTGAGACTTATGGGTTTGTAGTTTTCAGGGTCAGTAGATGGCCCACCTTTGTAAAGAGGGATGGCTGTTGCTGTTCTCCATTCATGAGGCATAAAGGCTATTTAGAGGCTACAGCTGAATAGCAAGTCCAGAGAGCCTGATAGGTCATGTTTCATGCTATTTAGAAGGCATCCTGGGATATTGTCGGCACCTATTGATGCAGCACTTGTGGCCTTAGAGAGAGCATTAAGGACCTCTAACCAAACATAACAGGCACTAAGCAAAGAACAGCCACTGACAACCACTAAATGAAATAAAGAAACTAGTAGTTTTAGTGCTTTTGTTCTCTTCACTATGAAGAACTTCATCAGAATAGCAAAGCATTATGAGCCCGTAAAAAAACTCACCATTTTAGTTCTAAAAATTCGAGGTGTCCATTGATCTATCCTACAAATTTCCTCTTATCTATTCTTTCTATAGCTAAAAATTGAAATTTTCTGAAATCACTACACTTCTGAGCATGTCTTGCTAAAGCATTTGTGTTGTCTTTTTTCTTTACAGCTAAGACATGTTCTTTAATTCTGTCTACTAACCTTCGTGTAGTTTTTCCCACGTGAAAACTGTCACAGTTAGCACAACTAGCAAGGTATATCAGACCATCACTCTGACAATTATACCTGTCTTTTGCTACCAAAACATAATTTATATGTTTGAAATGAAAACTACCTACAGTTAAAATAAACCTACAATAAGAACAGTCCTGACAAGCATATGTACCATGAAGCCTGATTGACTTGCTGACTTTGTGTTGTGAAGGGTGTTCTAAAATCTGTTTCAAATTTTTGGTCATCTTGAAAATAAAACTAGGACAATCACCAGTGATTTTGGACAATTATTGGTTGCCCAGAATTATTTTCCCATTGTTAGTGATTACGTTTGAATCATGGGACCATCAGTGCTGATTGGTATACGATATGAACAACCTAAATCATTATGCTTACCATCACTGGGATCATTCATTGCCTTGTTAGGGACAAGCTCCACCTTTAAAAGGGGTGGGAATCTAACATCTCTTTGTTTAATAACACTGTTAGAAATAACCTTAAGTGTCTCCACTGGATAGCCATGAGTATGAAAAAGAGCCAGAAGGGTTTCTATTTCTTGAACAAAAAATTTGATCACCACTAGTTAACTGACTGAGTCTGATGACTTGACCCACACATTAAATTACATGAAAGTTGGATGGCGGCAATCAAAATGCAGACAGTTGTTCTTAAATGTCTCTTTCCAAATGATATTACTCCTCAGTTAACATAGTGATCTCTATATCTAAAAATGGACAGTGGTCCCTCTGCTGCTTTCTAGAAAGTTTAACCATTGTACACTATTGTTGATCTTTTGAAGAAATTCTTCCAATAAAAAAATGTCACCAGTCCAGATAAAAAAAACAGGTCATCAATGTATTTTTTTATAATTAATAACTAACAAATTTAAAGTTTGGTAATTTACAAAAAAATTGCTATTCTCACCAACACATTACAAGGCTGGCAAAAGCAGGAGCTATTTCCACCCCGTCACTAAGCCACTGATTTGTTGGAAAATGCTCTCCCCAAAAAGAAAAAAAAATATTACTTAAAACTATCTCCAGTAATTGACAAATTATGCTAATGTCTAACCCCAGATGGTTAGCATATTTGCGAAGATAAAGTCTGACGAAATCTAAGCATTCCTCCTGTCCTATCGAGGTGTACAGGAAACATACAGCTATAGTGCATAAAAACAGATGTTAGAACAGCCTTAACAACACAAAGTCAGTAAGTTGATCAGACTTCATGGTACATATGCTCGTTAGAACTAATCACATAGAGTTACATGTATCAGCAACATATCTAAGTACGATTGTAAATTCTTTTTTATAAGACCCATTGCTCCTACTATTGTTGGAACTGTCTGGGTATCCTTCTTACACACTGACCTTATTTCTGTCTGCAAATCCTGGTATTATATGACTGTGTCTCTGTGTATGTAAGACACTAGTCACTGGGTGTAGCAATTTCAATAGTCAATGCTGCCTTTGTCTTCTTTTCATGGATACTATATCTGTTTTTTTTCGCATCTATCCGAACTGTTGCTAATGGGTGATCCCATGTGATATAAACTTCATCATTTTCTGTTATGTTTTGTGGCACATGTTGCCAGTGTTTTTCAGCTACTTCAGTATTATAATGTTTACACAATCCCCAGTGCAACAGTCTTGTCATATTATTATACCTTTCAGTATACAGTCCTTCTGTCATTAGTACATCACAACTAGCATCAATATCTGCGACTGTTTCCAATTTTGTTTTACAAACCCTACATTTGTCTGTTTCTCCCACACGTTCAATGCACTTCTTAAATTAATGTTGCTCCAAGAGTTTTCTATATTTGCAACTGTATTTATGCATTTTCCACATTTCTTGCCTTCTGATCTGATCCTTCACCTTATATTCTTTCTTTTGTTTTTTTGGCACATTCAGTTGCGTCCCGATTTTTATCTACTTCTGATTTGATTTCCATTCAGGCTTGTTTTTTTGAATTAGTTGTGTTCTTCTTCCTCGTGGGTACAACCACCTCTATTTCAGCTATTAAAATGCTTACATAGGATTTCTGTGAACAGTTCCACGTAGGCAGCAGTGTTCTCAGGGTTTATGGGGGCTTGAAATTTTGCCATATCACTTAATAGTAGGAAGTTAGCCTTTAAGTAGTTCCTGAATATTCCAGGTTAGCTGAGGTTCCAGGATTTATTTTTACTTCAAAGGAAACCATTCTGTGGTCTGACCTTACCGGAGAAGACATTATACTAGGGGATTTGCAGCACTTTCCCATATTAGGAAGAACTAGATCCAATATATTTGGACACTTGGTCGGTGTACTGACAATCTGGTCTAGGGAGTTTGTGTTTATAAAATCCAGGAATCTCTGTGCCTGCACATTTAGTGTCATATATGATTCCCAGTTAATAGTGGGATAATTAAAGTCCCCCATAAATATGGTATTGAGTTGGATTGTTAGTGTTTCCAATAAGTTCAAATACATGTTACAGGTTTCATGGGTCAAAGAGGGGTACCTATAGCCTGCAAGAAAGTGGTATGGGATTTTTGCCTATAGCGATTTGAATATGGAGATGATCACGTGCATTGTCCTGTTTAAACAGCTGTAAGGTATATTTATTTTTTATGTAAATCGAGATACCTCCACCTTTAGTCCTAGTATGTGTAGTAGCTGGTCTAGAAGTGTGGAAGACATTATAACCTTGCACTGTCAGTGTGCTCTCCATGGCTTTAAACCATGTCTCAGTAACCACACAGATGTCAGCATTCTCTAGGGTAAGCATAGCTTGTAGGTTGTGGATGTTTTTGTTTGGACTCCTAGCATTGAGCACTAACACCTTTAGATTTTCTTGGTTTTGATTTACTGTCAGAAGTACTTTCAGTTTGGCATTTCTTAAAAAAGGTACTATGGGGAAGATGATGTTTTAGCTAATATTCGAAAGCCTAGAGGGGAGAGGTGCAGACCATCCCTGGCAAACCACTGTGGTCTGCTGACCATCTCTATCCATTCTGACAAATACTGCACATCCTTAGAATGATACCAGAAGCCATTTATTAACATCAGACATCTTCTGTTCGTATTGTGGCATCATCCTTGGAGAAGGTAAAACTCTGCTCAATGCTAGGCTTACACCAGCCTTGGACACATTCTTCTACAGTAATGTCTGAAACCTTAAAGGTAACACACATCAGTGTGCTTAACTGGAGATAAATGGTGCCACCTTTCTGAGCAGACTGATATAGTGAATCTCCTGACTGACAAATTCAGCCACCTAACTTCACCACCCCAATCTTCTCCCCCTGCCTCCCCTCTGTGGAATCCTTACTAGCATAACCCCCCCAACCATTATCAGGCATCAGGTCATGGCAGCACTAAGGCCAAAAACACAGCCTCAATGGACCCAGACAATATTCCAGGTTACCTCCTAAATAGCTTGAAACATGACCTATCAGGCCCACTTCTGTCACCTTTCACCTTACAGATTCAAAACAGACTATGCACCACATGAATGGAGGACTGCAACAGTTATTCCTCTTTACAAGGGTGAACCATCAACTGACCTTGAAAACTACAGACCCATTAGTAATATGCAAAGCCATGGAATGAATTATCATGGAAGTGAACAACAAAGACATTGGCAACCTACAGACACTGGACCTATCCCAGTTTGGTTTTGTGAAAGGAAAGTCATGTCTATTTAACCTGGTAGACTTCTTTGAGAGAGTCATTGAGGGGAAAACAGTGCAAATCACCTACCTAGACCTGGCTGAGGCATTCAGTACAATACTCCACTCAGGTATTGTTGACAAACTCACCAAACTAGGCATAAATCCCTACATAACTCACTGGATTGACAGCTGCCTCACAGATAGGACCCAAGAAGTCAGGAATGGTGAGACCACCTCCAGCAAGAGGTCATGAGGTACCTTAGGCTCAGTGCTGGGTCTGCACTTGTTTGACATCTATGTTTTTAGAAGTCAAGGGTAATGTCAGGGGCCTCTTGCTCAGTAAGTTTGCAAATGACTGCAAATTGGGAGCTATCATAGAATCACCCATGACACTAACTTCCTGCAAGATGGTCTAACACAAACAAATGATTGGTGTCAAAGCCACAACCTCAAAGCCAAGAACTGCATTATAGTGCCCTTTGGGAAAAAGACCATCCAGGTTAATTACTCTATCGATAAGACACCCCTTAGTGTTGACCCAGTAGTTAGGGATCTAGGAACTTATGTAGACAGTAATTTAGCCTTTGACCAACACATAGCCAAGGTAGTAAGAAAATCATTCTATGTCGCCCAACTTATAAGTAAAGCTATAGCATCCAGGTCCAAGGAAGTTATACTTCCACTTTACTCAGCCCTTATCAGATCCATCATTAAGTACAGTGCCCCTTTCAGCATGTACCTGACTAGGCATATGCAACAGTTGGAATGCCCACAGAGATGCCTCACCAAGAGAATCCAGGGTATTAGCACATTGTCCTACACTTATTGCTTTAAAGTCCTATCTTTATACTCCGTCTCCTACTAGTTACTGAGAGGTGATTTATGCCTGGCATATAAGGCATCCTCAGATTAAACTGATGGACTTTTCTCACATCTGCAAAATGAATAGCACAAGAAACAGTAGATCCAAGGAATTAAACTTTGCTTGTGATATAAACAGAAATATGCTGTTGAGACAGATATGTGCCTGAAAGATCCCCACACTCTGAAATAGGCTCTCCATCCATGTGAAGCAGTCCATCCTAATCCTATTCAAATGTAACCTTGACCATTGGATGAGAAATTGAAAATTCACCCCCAGTCTGACCCCATGTATCTGATAGACAGAGGCCGACAGTAAATATTCCCTAACCAACGTACCCCCCCACACTAAACCTTTAGCAACCTCCTAACTAACATAACACTCCAAGCAGATGCCCATTTTACATGGGGAAACAATTGGGTTGCATGGCCAGACTTATAAAGGCCTTGGTGGTCATTAGGCTAGTATATACCTATGACTCTATGAACACTGACTCTGCTACAGCAGTATTATAACACTGTTTTATTACATCAGATAGTCTTCTTTTAACAAATGCCGGAAATTAGTCTGTTTTTATAACTTTTTCAAGTTAATGTAATTTAATTTATACTCTTTTACTGCTGTATGTGTTTGCTTACTACTATTTGTGCTATGTAAAGTGCTTACAATATAAACAATATAATGAACTTTCATATACTGTTGCATAATTCATGTGCCATCCTATCTATTGTGTTTTTCTTTTCACTTGCACAGCCTATTAACAATTTGTATATAGCTTGGGTTTTACCTGAAATGATAGTTGAACCATTTCACTTAATTGGCTATGTAATGGATAAATAGATAAAACAATCCATCAATCAATGAGTTAATCACTCAGTCAGTCAATAACCACAACACATATATACTATCACTGCTCAAATCAGTATATATAAGTTATTACTCACAGCAAAACAACAGAATCATCTAGCATCCAAAATAACACCAATACACATTATTCAGTAGTTTGGGATTGATAATGGAATCAATCACCAGCTCTGTGGCATACAGGGATAAAGCCATTACAGGATCTATATCATATGGTCGAAAGCCCATATGATCAACCTGAAAAATATCAAAGACCAGAACATCAAACCCCCACAGCCCCCTACATATTATATATACCAACTCCAAAATCACTCTACAATGGGGATAGTGCAAACACCTGATCCCAAGAAATAACGGTTTTCTGAGTATAAGCCAGTTAGATGTCTTGGTCTTCAATCTTTTGCAGGTCAATCATATGGGATTTTGAACATATGATATAGACTCCCTTTTCTATGCTTCAGGTGACTAGGGTTTAAGTAGCAGCTTGGGTAACTTTAACAGTTGGGCAGGAAGAGTTTGGAGGGGAGAGGCTATTGATAATTTGACCTTCCTAGGGAGAGGGAGTTGGTTGTGGCTCACCACAAATGAAACCTAGCAGGAGCACTACATGTTATCCAGTGGAGCTAAAGCCAGCTAAGCTTTTGTCATGGTGCTGAGCACTAGTAAAGCTGAGGAGAATCCAATGCATGGAGGCACACTTCTACATGGATGACAACAATAGTGGGCTTGGAGGAGCTGCTGGGGGGAGGTGTGGTCCCAATGAGGAGAGGGTAGACCACCTCCAAGAACCAGAAAACTGGCCATCTCCCTAACACCAAACTCTTGCCAGTGAACACAAGGGTTGATTGTGATTCCTGGACTGGAACAAATGGGCTTTAGGGCTCCTGCCTGGCCTAGGAATGCATGGCTCCTGTGTCCCTGGAACAAATGTGCTGACTGGGTATCGGTAGTTGAACCATTGGGCAAAGTCCTGGAAGTATGCAAAGAAAAAAGCAAATAAATAAACAAGATGTCTTGTAGGATGTGACATAGGATCAAATGGATATGACAAGAAACAACTGTATAAAAGATCAACATGCCAAATATTAGTGTATGCATGTAGCACAAAAGCTGAAACTAGACATTAAAAAAAACTGTTATACATAGCAGGTGGGAATAATAACTTACCATAATGGCAATACTTTACATATTATCTTTGAATGTGAATGGTCCCACAGGTATATACAACAGAGAAAGGGTAGCGAACTGTATTAAAAATGCAGAGTACAAAAAGCTATCCTATAGGAGACACATTTGAGAAGAAAAGACTGTGTGAATTTGATAAAGGATTTAAGGATGGTGGTGCTGCGGTAGCGTTGTCACCTCACAGTATGACACTGTCCTGTTCGATTCTCAGCTAGAGTGTCTTCTGTGTGGAGACATGCGTGAATGGGCGTACCTTCATTGAAAGTTGTGCATCAGAGCTAGCAACTCGGCATGTAAAAATCTACTGCCAATCATTAGCGGACCCGAAAGACACAACAACATTCTGTCAAACATCTGGGACAAAGGAAATTTATATTAATTGCTATAGGAGCTCCAACAGTGATAGAACAGGGAAGAAAAAGAAATTGTAGATTTGTACTAGTAAGGGACTACTGGCAAGCCAGGAGGATTACGTTGGCATGTAATTTATATTACTCCTGAAACTGCTACAGTGGAGCTTAAGAAAATTCTGGGAGAAATAATCAGCTCTCAGCAGGGAATATTACTTATAGGTGGGGACTGGAATTTGATTTGCAACAGTGAAGATGTATCTGGTAGGCCTAGAAGGGAAAATATAACAAAAGAGGGTGGATTTTTGAAGAAATTTATGAAAATATTTGATATGGATGATATGAATTTAGTAGTAGGAGCTCAGAGAGAGACAGAGTTTACATAGTATTCCCCAAGGTACAAAAACTGGGCTAGGCTAGACACAAATTATATTTCACAGGAACAAGTGAATTTAATTGAAGGTTTTGAAACACATCCAAAAATTATTTCAGATCAAACGCCAATAATAACTAAAATAAGAATGCAGGATAGTGAAATAAAAATGAGACACCACCTATCTGTTAAACAGAGAGGAGTTTAAGGAATGGGTAATGGACATTATTCAGGAGATATTAGGGAAAATAGAAATTTCTTCGAAAATCTAGTTAGTGAGTGGGATCAAATGAAATTGGAGTCTAAAATTAGGGTAAAATAAAAGAAAATAGATATAGTTAAGAAGTAACAAGAATTGCAGAATAGGAGGAATCTCACAGAACAAGAAGAGTAGCAACTGCATGGTGCTAAAGAGAAAATAAAGGATTACCTCGATAATGTGCATGAATTTAAAAAGATACTGTGAAGCAATTGTTTTTTTAATAACAAAAGCTTTTAGCACAATGGTTCAGGCAACAGAAAGTAGAAATTGTTGTGACTAAGCTTAGGAAGCTTATAAGAAGGAAAATAACCAGAGATCCTGTAGCAGTATTATAAATATTTCATAAATTTTATGAAAATCTGAATAAAGCAAAGAACTGTGGAAATCAAGAAAAAGTACCAATGGAAATGTTTATGAAAGAATGAAATATGCCAAGGTTAGAGGCAATTGAGGCTCAATTACTAGCAGTTAGGATGAGAGGAGATGAGATAAAAATGGTGATGTATAACCAATCTACAGGGAAGTCTCCAGGAACTGATGGTATTCCTGTGGAAGTTTGGAAGCTAGGACAGAAAAAGTGATAAAGATCTGGAAGGTTTTAACAGTATTGTAAAAGGAGGAGAAACACCAACATCCTAGAAGATACCCGTGGTGGCTGTAATACCTAAATAACTATAAGAATACATCAGAAGAGGTTAGGAAGAATTGGGAAGACAGACTGAATAAGTAATTCACAAAGAAACAATGGGGGGGAGGTATATGTATGCCTCTGAGTGAGCTATGCAATGGTTGACCGACAATGACTGGATATAATAAAAGTGATGTATATTGTTTGCAGCTACAGTTGTGTTGGCAAGGCTTGTAGGGTATAATGTTTGCAGCTGAGATTGTGCCACTGTGATTTATTTTCATTTATATAAATATAAGATTGTCTGTGTCACACATGATAATTTAATAAAAATGTTTCTTTAAAGAAAAAATGTTAATCAGGAGGATATATGAAGGATCAAAGGCAAAAATTAAATTAGGGGAGTTCCTGTCAGAAAAGTTCTGTTTGAACAGAGGAACCAGGCATAGGTGTCCTCTTTCCTCTTTTGTACTTGCTGTATATTTAGAGCCATTTGCAAAGAAAATAAGGAACTCAGAAATTCAAAGATATAATTTATATGGTAATCAAGAAAAGTTGGATTTATTTGCAGATGATGATATTGTGTACCTGATAAAAACAGAAAAGGACATCTCAGTGTTGTGGAATATTTTGAGACAGTTTCAAGTATTATGAAGATACAAAATGAATGCCAATAAAACAAAGGCAATAGCTGTAAACTATGAACACGTACAAATTGATTCAGCAATGCCCATATTTATGGAGACATGATAAAATGAAGTACTTAGGAGTATGGGTTAAAAAGGATTCTGTTATGGCATCTAAAGATATGTGGGAAGAGACTGACCAAACAATAATACAAAAACTGAGAGACTGAAAGCTCTATTTTATGGATATGGATGGCAAGATACAAGTAGTGGAAGTGTTTTCAATCCCTATAGTTTTTTACACAGGTCAGGCATATTTTTATCAACCAGAGGAGAAGTTTCGGATAACAATTAATAAACAGTTGAAAGATTTTATCTGGGAGGGGAAGAAGACAAAAGACAAGTGAAATAAGTCGATCCTTCCAACAGAACAAGGTGGTTTGAGATTACCTGATTTGAATAGGTATTTCAGAGCTCACAGTAAATGTTCCTATACATGGCACAAGAAGAAAGCTATAATACAAAGTGGAAAGGGATGATGTAAGGGGAAGCTCAAGAAATAAGGAGAGATCGGGATTTTGGATGCAGATCCTTAAGGAAAATAACAGTAACTATACTAAATATTATATTCATAAAGTAGCAGGACGTATTCTAGGAACTAAGCCAACAGGGAAATGGAGAAAGAAGAGTCTGCTGATAGGGGTGAGTGCAATTAGTGGTACAGACAATAGACAAGAGGGGACAGGAATTTACTGGAGAAAACTAGCAAAGGAACCAAGGTACTGGGAGCAAATAATTATAGAGGGAAAGGTAACAGAATAGGAAGCAGCCGAGAATACATTTGGACTGCAGGCTACAGATTGCCTTTCCTGTCAAGGATTGGTATCAAAGCATAGAGAATGAGAATGGACTAGCTGGATACTAAGTGAAAGACCAGCACTGGTAGAGTTTTTAGTAGAATCTAGAACAGAAGCTGCTGTTAATAAAGGGATAATTAGAAGGGCATATAAAATATTGCATGATAACTATAGGAATCAATCAGTGGAGGTTTAGAAGGGACTGGGAAGAGAGATTGGATAAGAAATTCACACAAAAAAGGAGGGTATATGTATGTCTCCCAAATATGCAACAACGTCTAGAAGATTTAGGATCTTTCCTTGGAAGTGTTTGCATAGGTACATTTATACCCCAAGCAAACTCCAAAGAATTTTTCCTTAAGTAGATTGCAAATGTTGGAGCTGTGATGGGGAAGAAAGAGATAATTGGGAACATGTTTTTGGGAGTGTAATGAGTAGGCAGGCTTTAAAACTTCCCTACAGGCTACTCTGTCAGAAATACTGAGTGAACACTAAAGAAATAATTTTTTGAGCTGTGATACAGAATCAGAATTGCCTAGACATAGTAAAGCTTTGCTGAGTTTAATAATGGTTGCTGCCAAAAAAAGTAATTACTAGAAAATGGAAATCAAAATCTGAACCAACCATACTAGAAGTATTGAGTATAGTAATAGAGATAAAAGAACTGAAAGTGGGATCTTTGGAAAAGGGTAGGAGCAATTATATAGAAAAGGTAGAAATTGTGGGAAGAATACATGTAGAATAATGTTTTGGGTGAAGAAGGGAAAACAGAAATTGAATGAGTTATGTAATGTTTGATTGACAATGACTATATTGAAGATTATATGCAATGCATAACGTTTGCAACTAAAAATAATGTCAATATGGTTGGTGGTGCAGTGGTTTGCATTGTCGCCTCACAGCAAGAGGCTCTCTGGTTCAATTCTTAACAGGGGGTGCTTCTGTGTGGAGTCTGCATGTTCTCCCTGAGTTTGTGTGGGTTCCCTCTGGGTGCTCTGGTTTCCTCTCATCTTCCAAAGACATGTGTCTAAAGCCTTTCTCCCCAGGCTTCTGCTGAAAATGGGCTCTGTCCCACTCTGACTTTCCAGGTAAATAAATGTTAAATGTTAAATAAAATAAAGGTATAGTTGCCTATGTCATAAGTGATAATTCAATAAAGATATTTCTTGTTAAAAAAAAAAAAAAAGACAAGGAGGTCAATGTAATGCATAGGAAATAAAGATTATTGACAGTCTGGTCGAACAATGCAGAATCCAGACCTAACAGGTGAGACCTTAATCTATAAGGCAAAATTAGTGTGTGTGTGTGTGAGAGTGTGTGTGTGTGTGTGTGTGTGTGTGTGCATGTATATATATATATATATATATATATATATATATATATATATATATACATATATATATATATACACATACATACATACATATACACACATACATATATTATCATAGGCTACTTACAAGCCTAGCCAAGAATTTAACCCATGTTTCAACAAGTCGGCACCCTATGCCACTGTCCAGCAGGGACACAGGTGGCATCCCAGGGGTGTATTTTCTTTTCCCCATTCAGTTTGTGCTTAAAAAGGTTTAATGAGGTACTCTGCTTTACATGGTCAGGGAGTCTATTCCACAAAAAGGGGAGTCACTGGGACACAAATCTCTCCTAACAACAAGTTCTTTTGATGTCACAGACCAGGTTGAGGTCACGCGTGCAGGTTACTCGAGTGGAGCTTGACTTAGGATATGCAGCAGTCCCATCAGGGCAGGGTCTGAGATTGCTTTGTATGCCAGACAGAGGTCACCTCTGAGGAGTCTGTAGCAGACTCAGTAGAGGGACAGGGCTTTTAGGCTATCTGTGTTGGGTAGATGTTTGAGGCCTTGGATTCTCCGGGTGAGAAACCTCTGTGGTCTCTCCAGCTTCTGCATGTGCCTTGTGAGGTACATGCCAAAAAGGGCATTGTATTCAATAATACGTCTTATAAGGGAAGAATACTGGGATGTTATGACTACCCTGTCCCTGGATAAGATACCTTTACTAATGAGGTGGGCCATGTAGAAAGCTTTTTGTACAACAGAGGCAATATGATGGTCAAAAGTCAGTTTGCTATCAACCTGGGTGCCCAAGTCCCTCATGACTGACTGCGTGCTTAGTGCCTTATTATCAATATTGCTAAGCAGTGGAACAGCCTCCCCTCAACATCACAGCTATAACTACCTTCACCCCCTTCAAAAAAGCCATGAAATCTCACCTTCAGCATCTTTGGTTATGTAACTGTGACAACCCAGACTAATGTCCTATTAGTACTTACAGCCTACCAATACATCTCTCTATTTATTTCCCACCCCACTACTTCACCTTCCTTGCTCTACTTCCCCATTATCATTTCTCCTGTTACATCTCGCTGCTTCTCCCTGTAAATGTCCTCTTTCTTTCCTATATCCAACTGACTTTATACACAGCCCACCTACCTATACTATTATTTACACCCTTAGCATTTTTTGTCTTCCTCTATATGTCTGCAACCTTCCTGCTTACCCTGCCTTTAGACCTTGACCACCTACTACTCTCTATCAGTCCCTCCACTTTCAACTCATTATTTCCCTATCTGTTCCTATCCTCTCTCCCCTCTACTCAGAACTCTTCATATCCAATCTGTCATTTATACATATTTCATCCTACCAGCTATTTTATAATGTGTATATATATATATATATATATATATATATATATATATATATATATATATATCTCAACTACTCTGAAGTATTTGATGGCTAAACTCTTTCTTTGTAAAGTATTATTTTTCAACAGGATTATTAATAGATAAAATGTATGGATGCTATATAAGATTGCATGCATTCTAACTGTATATCAACTGTCTAATGTAATATTTTACTGTGTACATAGAGCTTTCTCCCCGGGCATCCACTGAAAAAGGACATGTGTCCAGTTGGACTTTCCCGGTTAACAAAATGTAAAATAAATAAATACATTTGTGGGGACGTCCTTATCCCCAAAAGGGATGATGATGCATTTTTTGGCATTCAATTTGAGGCCAAGTTTCTGGCACCAGTCATTTGTTTGGGTGAGACCCTCATGGAGGATGTCCACATCACTAGGGGAATTGATGACAGCACCCAGCTTGCAGTCATCTGTAGACTTGGTCCACCATAGCTCACTAGATTTGGCCTGCACCTCTGAGAAGTATATCCCAAACAGCATAGGACCCAAGACCGATCCCTGGGACACACATCGCTTGTTATGTGTCTACTACTTGAGGTGGCTTCCCCTATTTTGACTAGGTGGGTTCTATCAGTGAGCCAGTTTGCTACCCATCTGGTAACATATGGATTGATGCCTAGTTGAGAGAGTTTATCTATTATACCTGAGTGGGGAATGCAATCAAAGGCCTTGGCCAGGTCAAGATAAGCGGCGTGCACCATCTTCCCCTCGTCTATGGCCTTGGTGACTGTCTCAAAGTAGTCGACCAAATTTAACAGGCATGACCCCCCCCCCCCTTTGACAAAACCAAACTGTGTGGGATCAAGTGTCTGGAGGTTGCCAATGTCCTTGTTAATGAGGTCCATGATAATCTGCTCCATGGCCTTGCATATCAGGCTAGTTAGTCTGATGGGCCTATAATTTCCTGGATCGGTGGACACTCCACCTTTGTGCGGAGGATGACAGTAGCTATCCTCCACTCAGCTGGGACGAAGCTGATACTCAGGCTTTGGTTGAATAGGATGCCTAATGGTGCTGCAAGTTCCTGCCTGAGTTCATGTAGGATGCAGCCTGGGATGTTATCGGGTCCCACAGAGGGTGTATTTTTTTGCCTTTGACAGGGCAGTGATGACTTGCTCCCTAGAGATAAGGGGATGGGGTCAGTTACTGGGATGTCCTGTTTTACTGATGGGGGAGACAGAGGAGTAGAGTTTTCACTGAACAGTACAGTTTTGTACCTACCATAAATGTAGATGTCCGATAGACATGCAACTGCAGTCATAACATGTGGGTTGTCCTGCCTCAGGCAGCCCTCGGTCGGCCGGATTCCAAAGTCTGGGTCCGACGTCGGCTGATGTCGCATTTCTCTCCGACGTCAGAGTGGCTGGAGTACATAAGCATCAGCCGACGCCATTTTCTTCAGTGTTTCTTGCCCCAGATGCCAGGTGCCCTCCAAGGAAGGCTGTAATCAAATTGAAAGACAAAAACAGGATTCCAAACAAATAAATGAGCAATATAACAAATACACCATAACAGATATCCCCAGCTAAGAGAAACAGGGATAGGAGTGGACCCTAGGCATAGAGGGGTATGGAGGGTGGGAAAATCCGACTGTAGTTGCATGTCTATCGGACATCTACATTTATGGTAGGTACAAAACTGTACTATGTCCTTCAAGAATGCAACCGCAGTCATAACATGTGGGTAGAATACCATAGCTTAGCTGGGGGAGGAGGAATGCTCTAGGAGAAAGATGGTGTGGCAATCAAACCCTGCAGGACTGCCGAAGCAAAGCCTGCTCTGGATCTGGAGTATAGAGGGAGATTGTAGTGTTTGGAGAATGTATGCACTGAGCTCCATGTAGCAGCTTCTAGAATGTCCTTAGTAGGCACCCCTCTTAAGAATGCTGTAGAGGTGGCTGTAGCTCTGGTGGAATGTGGTCTGACATTGGCTGGAACAGTCTTTCCATGAAAGGAATAACAGAATCTGATGCAATGTCCAATCCATTTTGAAATAGTCTGTTTTGAAATTGCTTTTCCTTGCACTGCAGGGGCGTAAGCCACAAAAAGTTGCTTAGACTTCCTACTGGCCTTGGTTCTGTCCAGGTAGTAACGAAGTTGTCTGTGAATGTCCAAGGTATGCAACAGTCTTTCCCCCTTGTTCTCAGGATTAGGGAAGAAAGCAGGCAGATGAATGGCTTGATTTAAAGAAACCCTAGATACCACCTTTGGCATAAAAGTAGGGTTGGTCCTTAATGAGACCCTGTCTCTGTGAAAAATAATAAAGGGTGGTATTGCCATTAGGGCCTGTAGCTCTGAAACCCTTCTTGCTGATGTAATTGCCAACAGGAAAGTTGTTTTCCATGAGAGAAATTGCAAGTCAACTGAAGCTGCTGGCTCAAATGGAGGTAGAGTCAGTTTTTCTAGGACAAAATTGAGGTCCCAGGCTGGAACTGGGGCCTTTCTTGGTGGCTTAATGTTCTTGATTCCCCTGAGGAATTGCCTTAGTAAAGGGTGTGAAAAAACAGGAGGATCAGTGTTGTATCTAGCTGAAATGGCAGATGCACGTATCTTTATGGAAGAATATGAGAGTCCGTTCTTTAACATATCTGCCAAATATTCCAAGATGAGTGGGATGATCAACAATGATGCATCATGTCCCTTGCTGGTATTCCAATTGCTGAATCTTTTCCACTTTGCTAAATAAACCTTTCTGGTGGATGGTCTTCGAGCCTCTGTTAGTATCCACTGTACTTCCTTGGAGAGAGATAGGCTGAAGTTATTTATGGGATCTCCCAGGCTGTTAGCTGCAGTGTCTGTAGATTTGGATGCACTGTTTCGAAGTTGTGTTGAGTCAGAAGTAGAGGCCATTGGGGAAGGGCCCACCTCCTGGTGTGACATATGCTCCGTAGTAATGGGTACCAGTGTTGTCTTGGCCAGTCCGGAGCTATTATGATTCCTTGGGTCTCTCTGCTTTGATCTTTAGTAATACTGAGGTCATCAGTGGCAGAGGTGGAAATGCATAGATTGTTAGGGAGTTCCAGTTGAATGAGAGGGCATCTATTTTCCAAGCTTTTGGATGGTATGTCCTTGTGCAGAATCTTGGTAGAAGATGGTTGTGATGAGAGGCAAATAGGTCCACTTCTGGCTTGCCCCATGTCAAAGTGAGTTGTCTGAAGGCCTTCGGATGTAACCTCCACTCGTGTGGATCTGTGAAATTCCTGCTTAGGCTGTCCGCCAACACATTGTCTTTTCCTGGAACAAACTGGGATTGTAACTGGATGTTTAGGCTCAGTGATTTCTCCCAAAGATGCATTGTCAGTCTGCAAAGGGGTAAGAGTGGGTGCCCCCTTGCTTGTTTATGTACCACATCACAGTGGTGTTGTCTGTCCGTATCAGTAAATGGCCTTGCTGGAGTTGGTGTTGAAAAGGCTCGATGGCATGCATTACTGCCAGCATTTCCTTTTGGTTTATATGCAGATGTGTTTCCTTTGGAGACCATTGTCCTTGTATACATCTGCCTTCCATGTGCGCCCCCCATCCAAGGTCTGAGGCGTCTGTGGTCATGGTCTGTGTTATCTGTGGTTTTTTGAATGACATACCTGTGTTTGCCAGGCTCACCGAGGCCCACCATTGGAATTCCTTTTGTAGGCATGGAATGAGCAGTATGATTGTCTCCAAGTTGTTGCTGTGTTGAGACCAAATGCTTTTTAGGTACCATTGAAGCTTTCTCATGTGCAGTCTTGCTAGTGGAACCAGGAGAATGCAGGATGCCATGTAACCCAGGGCCTGTAGGAATCTCCTTGCAGTCATCTGGGTGAGTTTTGCTAAACCTCTGAAGTAATGAGTTAACTTCTCTTGCTTGTCTTCTGTCAGGTAAGCCATCTGAGAGGCTGTGTCTAGTTTGGCTCCTAACAAGATTATTTGCTGGGATGGCTGCAGTCTTGACTTTTGGAAGTTGACTGTGTATCCCAGAGCTTGAAGTAATCGTATGACATAATCCAGGTTTTTTGTCAACATCAATTTGTCGTCCGCTTGTATGAGGCAGTCGTCCAGGTACGGGTAAATGTGTATACCCTGGAGCCTGCAATGAGCAATTACTGAAGCCAGGCATTTTGTGAATACTCTGGGCGCAGTAGATAAGCCAAATGGCAATGCTGAGAATTGATAATGCTCTGGCCCTGCAAGAAATCTGAGGTATCTTCTGCAGCTGTGTCTGATAGGGACATGCAGGTATGCCTCCTTGAGGTCCAGAGTAATCAGCCAAGACCCCTTGCCCAGCATGGGAAGAAGTTGCTGTAGAGTCAGCATTTTGAACTTTGGTACTATGAGAAAGGTGTTTAATGCGGACAAGTCCAGTATTGGTCTCCATTGAGATTCTTTTCTTGGAACAAGGAACAGTCTTGAGTAAAACCCCTGGCCTTGTTCTTGTTGTGGAACTCTTTCTATTGCTTTAATCCAAGTCAGCAGAGTGATTTGCTTGATAGCCTCTGCCTTCTGGTTTTGTGGTAGGTTTGGCATGCCTTGTTTTCTTGGTAAGGTATGAAAATGAAACCTGTACCCTCGGTCTATAATGTCCAAAATCCATTTGTCCTTTGTCAGTCTGTGCCAATTTTCTGCAAACAGAGATAATTTCCCACCCAAGGGAGCTTCTATTTGTTCCCTGGTAGGCGGTAGTAGAGGAAAGTCATTGAGATTGTGGCTGTGGGGCAGGTGAAACCCCTGCGTCACTTCTTTGGTTTCCTGGCTGCCATTGTCGTCCCCTGTAAGGGCCTCTGTATTGGCCTCTTCCTCGGCCATGTCTGTTCTTACCCCTTTGATATTTTTCTGTATTAGGAAAGGACCAGTTTTTAGAAGGCCAATTCCTACTGAATCTGGGGGGTTGAACCTGGAGGAAATCTTTCGCCGTCTGAACTGATTTTGCTTTTACTTCGATGGTCTTTAACACATCCTTAGCAGTGGCACCAAAAAGCTTGTTCTTTTCCAAAGGTGCATCCAGAAGTTTTGCTTTTACATGATCTGGTAGAGGTTGATCTTTTAACCAAGCATGTCTACGAATGACTGCCCCTGTCATAGCTGCCCTACATGAAGCTTCCAGTGCATCATATCCACACTGCAGGAAGTGATTGCTTACTTGCTGAGTGTTATGTACAGCTTCCTGCAAAGTCTTCCTGTCTAAAGGATCAGGAGTGGCTAAAGTTTTTTGTAAATCTTCTAAAAGGTAATCCTGATATTGTAACATATGAAAAAGGCAATTTAAGCTCTCATAGATAAGGTAGTGGATGTGTAAACCTTTTTGCCCCATCTCTCTAATGATCTAGCCTCCCTGTTGGAGGGCAATGGATTTTTAGAGGTGGAGGCTGAAACTCCTTTAGGCCCCTGTGAAATAGTTTCCAAATCAGCAGAATGGGCCCTGAATAAATGGCAATGAGTTTCTGGGACCCTGTAATACCTGTCTGGCTTGGCTGGAGCAGGAGGAAAAGAATCAGGGGTAGCACTAGAGTCAGAATATAAATCATCCAGAACATCACGTACAGGAGGAATAGCTAAGGGCCTGTGCTGGGGCTTCTTAAGGAAAGTACTCAGGCGTTTCCTAGAATCAGAATATTCCTGATCTTGCCACTTGAAATGTTCCCTCATGGTGTGCAGAACTTCCCCAAAAGAAATATCCTCAGGAGGGGAGGCCGAGGGGATGGAATCTTCTGCATCCGAGTCCTCATAGGTCTGGAAGAGCTCTTCCTGGCTATCAGAGTGGACAGAGCCCTCAGAATCTTCATCTGAAGGAGTAGGTTCAGAGGGTTCAACCCGGGGCCTTTTATCAGAAGGAGGCTGGGATCCTCTCTCAGGATGGGCCTGTGAACCTCTAATCATGGAAATTAAATCAGCAGCCATGGACATAATTTGTGTCTCTGGAGTAGGCTGAGGTAAGGATTTAGAAGTAATATGCTTTGTTTTGCTGGCTGCCTTAGCCCTAGTGTAGGCCTTAATAGACATGGCCATAGGAGGCCTGGCAGCTCCATGTGCAGGAGTGACCTTGTCTACAGCAATGGTCTCGGGCATTTCCTCGGTTTCGGTATCCGGAGGAAAATCGATAACTGGTGTCGGAGTGATGTCCGGAATCGGAGTCGTCGGTAATGCGGAGTCTTCGGTTCGGAGCGGTGGAGAGACCATCTCAGAGGGAACCGGAGCACTCGCGCTAGGTTTTGGCGTGGAGTCGGTGGTAGACGTGGGCCAAGGATGTCGGTCCCGGTCTTTTCGCTTTTTGGGAGTTTGCGATGTCGGAAGATCCGACGGCATGGTGTAAGCAAATTTATCGGCGAAAAAGTCTTCAGCGAACTCCGCCCGGCGCTTGAGAGTGCGCTTGTTGAAGCGAGCACAGGCTACACAGGCCGAGACGTCGTGGTCTGGGCCCAGGCAAGGAAGACATTAAGAGTGGAAATCCTTATGAGGTATTTGTTTACCACAAGAAAGACAATTGTTAACTTTTTCAGTTATTTCTGACATCAGCTGAGGCAAGAAAAGGTCCCCAACGGGGTACTTAGCTTTTTTGATGACTTCGGTATCGAAGAATACAGGAGCTGACCGACCGGCACTTGCGAACTGCTTCTGCTTCGGGCACCGCGCGGCAAGAAAGACTGAAGAAAATGGTGTCGGCTGATGCTTATGTACTCCAGCCGCTCTGACGTCGGAGAGAAATGCGACATCAGCCGACGTCGGACCCAGACTTTGAAATCCGGCCGACCGAGGGCTGCCTGAGGCAGGACAACCCACATGTTATGACTGCAGTTGCATTCTTGAAGGACATCTGTCTGCTAGCAGGTTGGCTATATCTACAGGGTTTGTGTATGTGGTGTCTCTGACCACCATTTCTTAACAGATCTGGGTGCTTCCCTTGAGACTGCAGACATATGTGAAGAAAGCCTTATGATTGGTCTTTAGTAGATGTGGCCAGTATGGACTCGAAGTTTTCTTGGGAGGATTTCACTAGTGCTCTTATCTGCTTGTTCAGGTGAAGAAGAGATTGCTTCCAATTAGACACCTGCTCCTTCTTGGTCCTGGACAGCAATTTTTTCCTTTTATTATAGAGTTTATTTATTGTAGATGTCCACCAGACAGGTTTACTCTTCCTTGAGGAGGAGGATTTTGTCCTGTCTGGTATTCCTGATTACATGCAGCTATATAAATGCTTATATAGTATTGTGGTGTAGGTTTGTACATATGTGCCAGTTCCTGTGGAGGGAGAGGGGGCTGTGAAGCTGTTTATACCTTCCCTCAGGAGGTTGTAATCAGCTTTGGAGAAATTTTTTTGTTTGACCCTAGCTGGGGGGGGTGACTTCAAAAGTGACTGCTTTGTGGTCAGATCTTACCAGGGATGGTGACACTGTAGGGATGCTGCAGTGGTCACACATGTTGGTTAATACCAAGTCCAAGATCTTTTCACCTCTTGTGGAGGTGTCAACCAACTGGTCCAATGCATTTGCATTTACGAAATCAAGGAAACTCTGGGCATTTGTGTTTTGGCATGAGCATTTATTCCAATCTATGGCTGGGTAGTTAAAGTCACCCAGGAGCAGAGTAAAGGGTTGAATTTTGATAGATTCAAAGAGGTCCAGATAGGTGGAGTAGGCATCTTCAGTCAAAGTTGGAGGCCTGTAGCTATCTATGATTTGAATAGGGGTCTTGTCAATTGTTAACTGCACCTGGTGTATTTCTTGTGCATCATACTATCTGACCAGCCCAAAGGTGTGTATGTCTTTTATATATATTGCAACTCCACCTCCTTTTGTTTCGCTGCCCACGGTTTGGGGTCTGAATGAATGATAGGATGAGTAACCTGGTATGGCTGGGATGCTCTCCACAGCTTTGAACCAGGTTTCTGTGACTCCATAAATGTCAGCTTTTTCCAGGGTAAAGAATATTTGCAATGAGTGCAGTTTCATGTTTAGACTCGTAGTGTTTAGCAGCATGACCTTTAATTTACATTTTGATGAAATTTTCATGTTGGTAGTTTTGACCTCATGGCATTGCCTAAAAAGGCACTATGGGGGAGGCAAGAGCCTCTGCCAGGTGCCTGAAGCCCAAGGGATACAAATGCAGGCCATCTCTGGCAAAGCATCATGGCTTGTCAATCATGTCATCCCTGGCTGTCAGGTACTGGATACCCTTGGAATGACACCAGAAACTAGTTAAAGTCAAACATTTTCTGTTTGTATTGAGGCATCATTCTGGGTCATGGTAGAATGCTGCTTAAGTCTAGGAACATACCTGCCTGGGACACATACTCATGACAGCATTCACTTTAGCAGGAATTACAATATACTTAGGACAGTAACAAGTAATATTACAGTTGACAGTGTTCAGAAAAATGTAAATGGGCAATGGAGTGCCTTGCAGGACAGCCCAAGTAAGCCCTGTTATATGACGAGTCTGGTAGCTAGCGCAGAGGGTTAAGGCTATTTGCTGTACTTCCTGTGGTAAAGTGTTTGACTCCCTCTGTGCTCATTTGACCCTTGTGATCTTGAGAAAGTTAGTTAACCAGAGAGTGCTTTGGGGCAACTGGGAATTTGTCCTGGGCTCCTAAGTAGTTCCATGGAGCTACAAGAGTAGCAATTATCTATGAACCTATGCCATCTAGTTTCTAAGGCTTAAGAAAGTGTGAAAGGGTGTCCTGATAGCAACCTCAGAAATACTGTGGATTGAAACATTAATAAAAAAAGATCTGCAGCAGTAACTGTCGCTCAACAGGTAGAATATGTTCTTCATAACAGAAAGCAATACAGCTCATCGGTCTCTTGGAAAGGGTTCTCTGTAAACTGGTTGACCCCATTTTCTATCTACAGCAAACTTGAACAGCTGATCAGACTCGTCAAAAAGGTCAATGCCTTAGTATCTTTCCAAGAAATGTTTGAGCATATTCAAAATCTTCCTTTTTTTCTTGGTTTGCAAAGCATGACTGGAGGTTACATCATGGATTTAGAAAAAAAAAATCAGTGCCCCTTTGGCATAAAAGAATGTTTGGCTCTCAAGCTATTTACACATCAAAATTACCAGTTCAAAGATCTTTTGGACTTAAGATGATTGCTACCAAAAAAGTATTCCAGAAAAATACACCACGCATTATACTAGTTCAAAAGGAAGCAAATCCAAAATTTCTGTCATGAAGCTTTGTTTCTAAATTGAACAGATATGATAATGTAGTGATCTTAAAAGAGTGTTCACCTTATAAAACATTTCACTGTTGTGTGTGAGGCTACAGCAGAAGACAGGCATCCGAGCAGAAACAGCACACATGCATCTTATTTTCCAGGAATATCAGTGACTGTACAGTCCTTACATGTAACAAAGGTGTTGAGGGCAGCTGTCTTCTTCAGTCCTTTTATAACATACAAGTCAGTGACAACAGGATCAATTAGTATATGTTATGTATATTTTTAGAATTCTCTAAGATCCTATGAAACAAATAATGTTAAAGGTACAGGCAGCTGAGAGACAGAAACTTAACAAACATCATCAAAAGAGAGAATAGCCAGAGGCATACCTCTCAACCTCTTACAGCAAGAAGTCTGGACACAGCTATAAATGAAAGTGGGGCAAAGGCCCAGAAATAGGAACAGTTTTTAAATATTGCTCTTACAAACGTAGAAAGTTGACAGAATAACAGGTTTTGCATTGGCATGAATTTTCTAAAGGATATGAAGTCAGAAACTTAAATGTCTGTCATTGTTTTCTAACTTCAATCTTTAATGATTTGCCACTAATTTGCCAGAAAAACACAATTTTATGAAAAACAGACCAGAAATACAAGGCCAAAATATGGACAATCTGCGAAAATCTGTACAGTTGAGAGGTGTGACCAGAGGAAGTGCTGAAGGTATAGAAGTCCCTAGTTTCTGTAGAACAGTATAGCTTTTTAGATGAAGCAGGGGAGCCCGCAGGATTTTTTGCAGGGGGGTGCAACCAGCGCCCCACCCCCACACCACCCCCAACCCCCCACGCAGCCATTCCAGTGTCTCATTACTTGGCTATTTCTCCCCAGTTGCCATAAACACTGTCCAAAACTCTCAGTGTGGATACTGTTTTATGCTTTATTTCTACAATGATTACAGATATTTGGATTTACTTTACAACTTTTATTTCAAATTTTATAACACAAACATTGACAGACGTTTGCTAAACCTAAACAAAGCAAAAGTCTTACAATGAAAACACACTTAGCATTAAAACTTCTCTACCTTTGAAACTCACATACACATAAACAGCACTGCAACCCACATTCAAAGAAAATGCCTCTGGCCAGTGAAGGGTTAAGTTTACCTTTGGTCTGTTTTCAAATCATAGGCCACTTGCACAGATTTTTAGGATCATGTAAAAGTTATTTGATTCACCTTCCTGATTGTATTAATTATAATATGTAATAATTGAATTATATTCTTTGTATAATACGGCACCAGTTGTTAGAGTGTGTTATATAGTTTTGAACATTTTTCCAGAAAGCAATGAAACAAAACATATGAACCAATAATGACAAATTGCCCAATTCAGAACATTTCAACCATAAAAGGCCACTCAAACTTCTATCATTACAATCCACCAATATCAGTCAATATTCACAATCTCTGCAGAAGTAAAAGTCATCTGAATAATTTCACATTAGAGAGATCTGAAACTAATGAAGAGGTTGTTGCTAGAAAACAACTTAATATTTCAGTGTTTTATCTACAAATTCAGTGCCTGCTGCCCTTAAAGAATAAACTGCCTGTGTTACATAAAAAAAATGATAAGCTGGTATATTGCAATAGGAAATGGGTGGCAATCTGAAAAACAGGTTCATAGTTACTAGGTATCTCATCCAGAGGAGGACATATTCCGGTCTGCAGTACTCCACCCTCTTAAAATACAAATCTACATGCTGTGGAAGTAGAACCTGCAGCCCTCTACACCAAGATGCAAGCATGCTACCTGCTGTGCTACTAACACTGCTTTAAAATTCTATACCACAACAGCGATACAATTTGCTAAACAAAACAGTTGCACATTTTAAGCAGACTTAGCATGAGCAGCAGTAAACTTCTCTTCCCTTGAAGCTCACAATTCCTTGAAAATGGACTTGAAAATAAATTCCACCTGCTAACTCTAAATAGGGCATTTCACTCTCTCACACACATACCTCAATCTCTTAGTGCAAGACATCTGGATAAAGCCTAAAATAAATACGGACTGATTATAAATATTGCTCTCATGAACTTAAAAATTGGTAGAATAACAGGATTTGTGTTAGTATGCATTTTTCTAAAGGATATGACATCTAAAACTCAAATGTCTGTTATTATTTAGCAACTTCAGTCCTTTTTATTTTATTTATTTACTTGGCATTTGTTAACCGGGATAGTCCATCTGAGCAAAACCCGTTTTTCAGTGGAGGCCCGGTGAGAAAAGCTCAGGAGGAATATGTGGCATAAATCTGGATATTCTGCAAAAACCTGGACAGCTGAGGGGTATGCTATCTCTCTCTTATATTAAATATATAGAACACACACACACACACACACACACACACACACACACACACACACACACACACACACACACACACACACACACACACCATACCTCTCAATCTCTTAGCATAAGAAATCTGGACAAAGCCTGTTATAATGTTGGGGACAATGGCCCAAAACTAAGGACACATTTAGAAAGTTGCTAGAATAACATGATTTGTGTTAGAATGCATTTTCTACAGGATATGAAGTCTGAAAATCAAATACATGTCATAATTTAGTAATTTTAATACTTAGCTCATCCCAGTGATTTGTCACAAAAAAAGAACAGACCAAAAATATAAAGGCAAATATCTGGACATTCTGTAAAAATCTATACAGTTGACATGTATGGCAAACATACATCCCCCAACCTCCTTAGAAAGTGAACAGAACAACAAGGTTTACATTAGTATGCATTTTCTGAGGATATGAGGTCTAAAACTCAAAAGCCTGCCATTATTTTCTGACTTCAGTCTTCAATGATTTGCCAAAGAAAACACAATTTTATGAGGTACAAACTGAAAATATGAGGCAAAAAATTGGGATAATTGTGAGGTATGACCCCCCCCCACACACACACACACACACACACAAATCCTACCTCCCTCTTACAAACATTTTTTTCAAGTTTTCCACAACCAATAAACAATTTTAAGGAAAGAAAATAGCACAATACATACATTACTTCATAAATACTGTCATACTTCCAAGGATTTATATCACTTATTGTATATTTTGACCTTTAACATGCAATACTTTATAGGCATATATGCAATCAATGAACCATATTGTTTGTAAAAGAAAAAAAAAGAAAAACTCTCTTGCTCTGTCTAGGCCAAAGCAATGTCTGTAAGTGCAGGCTGCATCTTCACAGTCTTTAGACAGCAGACTGTTTACAATCAAGCTTCACAGGATCATAGGAGGTTACTAGGCTAATGGCCCTGAGGCCCTTACAAGCCTAGCCAGGTTTTTCTGTATTTTAATGTTGCTATTAGCAGACTTGACTCAACAACAGACACAGGAGAAGAGACATTTTTAAGTTTCTGCTTTTTCTTCCTACGGAAATCCCTGGAAATGGACTGACTCATAACAGGAGCACTAGCCTGGGAATCAGGTACCTTACCCCAGCTAAGCAGTATACCTTCAACCGCTCATTTGCTCAAGATCAATGATATACCAATCACTGTAAATACTGCACTAATGGAAGACATTCTTAGCCACACTTTTTTCTCTCCCCTAAAGCCATGAACCTATATATAATTGGTATAAAATGCAAATCTATGTACCTTATAGTTTCACATCTTGCAAAAATGCATTAAACATTCCTGCATGACTGAGCAGCACCAACTACACTTTAAAGATACACAGTGCGCAAGCAGTGTTGAAGATGGTACATTGTTAGAACATTAAAGAAAAAAATTACAGCAGTGGCTACTATGAACAGTGTCAACCAATGAAGATCTCCTGCCTCATTATTTGTACAAGTTAAACAATTTGTAAACAACCAACATGAATCTACAGAACCACCCATAGCAATTTACAGTTTTAATGTAACTTTTCATTCATGCATTTATTCTCAGACACTCGCCCCACTCAAGACTGCAGGGGAGACAAAGCCTGCTGCGGCAGACAAAGCACAAAATTTATCCACAATGCAACAGTAGTAAGAGCCACATGCAACCACACACCTCTATTACCTGAGATTAAAGCTCTTGGACCCAAGTGATTCAATCTCCTCGGTACACCAATATGGTCAAAGTACATAATGCAGAGCTGAACACCAGAATGTACTGCAGTTTTTCTGTGCGTGCATGTCCGTGTGTGGTTTTATAGTTTTTCTTTGCAGGAAAAAAATGTCTTGACTTTATGAGACTCGAGTATAACTATTATATTCTACAACTGCTCTTACCATATTGATCGTGGTATTTCCCGAGCCATATATGCATGCTCTTAAAATTAAATGCTGTGAAAAAATAATGAACAGTAAATGCCAAGTAAAAAAAAAAGTCAAATAGAAAGAAGTATCTGGAATCAAACAATAGTTGTCTGATGATTTTGTAGAAAGCAATATGTGTGTGCATGTACCCATCCTGTTTTTTAATAACAATCTCCCTATACAGATAAGCACTTTCTGTCTGTCTCACACCGAAGCACAGACTTTCATCAAAGGGCTGGTCTCTCCTTTTGTCAAATTTCTTTTTATTTGCTGTGATATTCATTATAGCTGTCTGAATGTTTCTTGGTCTATTTGCTGTTAATGTTTCCATGAATGTTAACGAACTTCTTCCAATACACGTATCAAATAAGTATGTTTGAATTACAAGTGCACACGGACGTATGCTGCATGCATGCATGCATACACACACACACACACACACACACACACACACACACACACACACACACACACACCTTTCCCTACCTACTTACATACACGCATACACACTCCTACCTACCTATTTCTCACACACACCTCTTAAACTCAAACACACATGCGCACACCTACCTACTTGTACCTTCGCCCACTGTCCAAACGTCTTCCGGAATTCAAATGTCCCGCGGGAGTGAAAGATGAAGACGCAAACTGGATGCAAACAGCATTCTTAAAGAAGAGTGCCCTAAAAAAAAAAAAAAAAAAAGTATATTTTTTTTTAATTAAAAGAAAATTAATCTCTCGGTCAGCCAGCTCCAGGGGGGTGCAAGGGCCCTTGAGATGAAGATAACCTTAACAACCAATTTAGTGATCTGTCATCCACTAAAGAAACAACATCAAGGGTGGAAGTCTGAAGAAAGGGTTGCATCATACCCAGAAACAGTGTCTAAGCCAAGAGGGGAAAGTGGTCCCCATTGTATCAAGGGATAACATATCTTCTTCAAAGCCAGATGAAAGGGAAGAGGAGATGGAACCGTCTTTTTCACAAACTCCAGATCTGGAAGTCTTGACAATGGTATAGTGTCCAGCTTGAGCAAAGCAAAATACTATTTTGCAAATTTTGCATAGTTAAATTCATACACTGCAGTAGAGCCATTATCAGATGCCTGTGAGACTGATACCTGTACCTCAGACACCTAGGTCTCGTGTATCTGGTACTTGGGCATTTGATAACCATTCACCTAGGAATTGGACAACTGGATATCAAATGTCTGTACCACAAAAATATTAATATCGGATATCTTTACCAAAGCTGTTCATAACTTGGAGTTGGAAATCCTAATCAAAATAGTAAGAAAATCAGTCTAGGCTGGTATTAAAAAACAGATAGAGTCACTAACACCTCTAAACAATTTTAAATTAAAACAGGTTATACAATATTGCCTGGAAACTAGTATCCAGAGAAGCAGACATTTTCTCTGCCAATGAAAAAGAATCACTATCAAACATCATTTTAAGAATCATCTTTGGCATAATTGCAACCTGTCCCTGGGTGAGACACCAGGAGATGCAGGAAATACATCAGTCTGTGGAGTGGGGGAGCACATTTGAAGATCTCACTTGATGTTTCAGAGAATGGCCCCACAGTCAACAATTCCTGCCCCTGCGATAAACTGACAACTGCTCTATAGTTTTAAGTTTTTTTTAGACTCAAGATCAGAAAATGTTTTGTTATGCTTTGTATCACCTCAGAAATGTATTTTCTTCTCAAAATACTTTGTTTTTAATATAATCTATTTAGTTAACTTGTTAAATCATTAACTCAGTAATGAGTTAACTCATTACAGCCTAGTGACATTTCCAGGTGTTTCTGCAGTTACATCCTACCGCCACCTCTAAGCATCAATATAGCAATAACCCATGCCTAGGTGTGGGTAACGCTGGATTTACCCACGGTTGGTGTGGTTTGGTCATGAGGGCGAAGCCCGAGTGGCCAAACAAAGCCAACCATAGGTAAATCTAGCATTACCCACACCCAGAAGTGGGTTATTGCTATTATACAATGACATTATTTAAGAAAAAAAAATAATTACTTTTCTTAAATAATGGCATTGTATAATGCTCCTTGCTGCCCTTCCGCAGCTGTCTGGTATTCTGCGGCAGTTCTGATAGGTTCATAGGTTCATACTAGGCTATCTGCCCGAGGGCATTTACAAGCCTAGCCCATCGTTTTGTGGCTTACGCCACCCCTTTAGTATGGGGAACTATACCCATTATTTTGCTGTGCCTCTGTCGAGCAGTGACACTGAGGTAATCCCTGGGGTATATCTGCGATCTCCCATCCATTGGTCAAGATTTCTCTTGAACAAGGCCAGCGAGGTGCTCTGCCTCACATGTACCGGGATTTTGTTCCACAGCATAGGGAGTCTTTGGGTGATGAATCTATCCCTCCAGCACGTCCTATTAATAGCCGTGTCAAGGTTTAAGTCTCCGCCCTTGTGGCTCTGATGGATCTAGATTTTTGAGGTGAAGCATATTCATCAAATCTGGGTTTGACATGGCCTTGTATGTTAGGCAAAGGTCACCTCTGAGCAAGCGGTGGCGACTGAATAGAGCTGGAGTTCTTTCAGTCGGGCAGCATAGGACAGATTTTTGAGACCCTTTATCCTTTTGGTGAGGAACTTTTGTGGCCTCTCCAGCTGCTGCAAGTGTCGGGTCAGATACATTCCGAATGGGGCATTGTACTCAATCATTGGTCTGATGAGTGATGAGTAAAGGGAGACTATGACCTCCCTTGATCTAGATGAGAATCCCTTCATGATAAGGTGGGCAATGTAGAAGGTCTTCCTAACTACTTTAGCTACATGGGTGTCGAATGACAGACTACTATCAACCTGGGTCCCCAGGTCCCTGATAACTTCTTCTGTGCTCAGTGGATTGCCACCTATTTGGTAGCTAGGGGTAACCTTGTTTTTCCCGAAGGGTATGACTATGCATTTTTTGGCATTTAACTTTAGGCCGTGGCTCTGGCACCAGTTATCCGTTTCTGTGAGACCCTTCTGAAGTACTGCACATCAGAGCTGTGGGCAAAAGCAATGGAGAAAACAAGATCTCCGTTGCTTTTTACTGTTTCGCTATGCTAAATGGGTTTAACATAGTGAGACAGCTTTAAAAAAAGCAACGGAGAATCTCCGTTGCTTATTTTAAAGCTGTCTCGCTATGTTAAACCCATTTAACATAGTGAGACAGTTTTGAAAAAAGCAACGGAGAAAGCAAGATCTCCGTTGCTTTTTACAAACTGTTTCGCTGTGTTAAATGGGTATAACATAGCGAGACAGCTTTAAAATAAGCAACAGAGATCTCTGTTGCTTATTTTAAAGCTGTCTCGCTATGTTAAACCCATTTAACATAGCGAGACAGCTTTAAAAAAAGCAACGGAGATCTCCGTTGCTTTTTTTAAACTTGTCTCACTATGTTAAACTCCTTTAACATAGCGAGACAGTGTTTTAAAAAAGACTTATACTAATGGAAAAAGTCCGGGCGACTGGACCTTTTCCATTAGTATAAGTCGATTTACAACATGCACGCTGACCAATCAGCGTGCACGTTTTGGAATATTAATGGGGGGTCATGGTATAATTATTGTTTGTTCATATTTACATTAATAATTCCAATGCCATGCTACATAGAATGTATTAGAAGATTTCATCTTAAAGCTTATACAATGGCAAACACAACTGTATTGATAATTGACCTCTGTCTAATGCAGATAAAGAGAAATTGAATATTATTTATGTACTATTTATTTGTATTGTAATAATATTCATATTTCCAATATAGAAACTCAAGCAACACAAAACCAAATCCAGGAAAAATTGCTGTAAGTCACAACAGGATCCAGAAGAAAAACGCTTTATTAAAACAAGTGCAAGGTTGAGCGCTTTCATCAAGTAGCACAATCCCTAACTTCATCAAAACAAAAACAATCCACTTTAACATTCATTAAATAGCCGTAATAGTCATATTTCTCTATATAACTTAACAATCGAGTGACGCAAACAAAACATTAGCCTCATATGAAAACTCACAGCATTATGAAAAATGCTGCTGGCAGTATGCACATTGTTTAAATAGTTACTGAGATATCTTAAGGTGTTTATTAACATTACATAATTCATACTTATTCAGGTTACCGTGGCTTAGAAAAATCCAGTTTAAACCTAGGATTGAATGAATGCAACACTTGTAAAGGTTACTTTGTGTTGAACAGTTTGCCATTTACAGTCTTCTAGTAACAATTATGCATCTAGAAATAAGAACATTGAGTGAATTGTGAGGCAATAAATTAATTGTTTTGAAGGCTCAGGCCAAGCCCCCTGGGAGTTTGAGTACAAACCTAAAAGTGCTCCATTGAAGAATTAAAGTAGAAGGAGTATAGTAATTAGAATGATAATAAGGAGTAATAACTATCTCATTTCTATGGTCTAGAAAAAGCTTGTAAATTTCCACCTTTTGTCAGTATTCAGAAACACCATCCATAACTGTGCAAGGCTGGTACATTTTAAAAAATGCAAACCAAAGTACTATCTTCTTCTTCTCCTTTTGGCCTTTCTCCATTAGAGGTTACCACAATGGAACAATGGTCCACAGAATGTTTGGCAGTGTAGTTTTACAGTGTAAGTTGCCAGCCCAGCGCCCAACCTTCCACAGAAGACACACACCCACCTAGGGCCAATTTAGTGTCCAATCCACCTGCAGCATGTCTTTAGGATGTGGGAGGAAACCCACTTAACTGCAGGGAAGACATGCATACTCCACACAAACGCACCCCAGCTGAGAACTGAACCAGAGAACCTCTTACTGTGAGGCGGCAGCACTAACTGTTACACCACACAGCCGCACTATGCAGTTCATAAAAATCCAGTCATTTCTTGGAATGTCTATATATACTACTCCATACTTGGAAGAGGCCAGGGACAGAGCAGGTATACAAATGAAGTCCCCACCAACATTTTTGATTCACAACTTCCTTTGTGTTGAATAGACTGACAGAGGTAGAGGAGTACAAGCATGGACTAACTAATTGCACCAAACATAGATGTAAAATTCCCAATGTCACCTGACACTGGTGGCACAGAGGGATAAAGCCCTGACTACATCCCAGTTAACCTGACTTTAAATAGTGGCCTAGGTGTTTGATTGTGCAGACAGGAAGGGAGCACATGCCCACTCTGGGGGAAGGCAGGTGCACTTACTTGGAGCACATTTTTGTGATATGATTTCCATTGATAAAGACCAAGAAAATAACTACATGGTGTTGCCTGAGGATGGGTGGGGCATCCTGTTGACATCAGCCCCTTCTGAATTTCGGGTGATCCAGCACTGATGGCCATTGCACACCTCACCCTCAGGGTGTTACTGGACATGTGTAAGGGTTGAAGAATAAATAAGTGAAATACTACCTGAGAAGTAGTATGATGTTGCCCCAGGACAAATCTGTCTCCTTATCAGCCCTAAATATTGCTCACAGTAAGTCCAAGGGAGGTAGGAATGTGTGCCAGACCTGGCAGTGAATGACAGGTATTGAAAACAGCTGATGCTTAGTATCAGGGAGCCAAAATAGCTAAAAAAGGTCCCAATGGCCACTGAAACATAATAGTGTGCTCAGATCAGATGTAAATGGAAATGCATCAGCATAAAATCAATTTTCAGTGCACAGCAGTTTTTATACACATAGTACTGCAGTTGAGTCTCCATCAGAAGGTATATGGGACACAGCAGCACACAGTGATGCTAACGAGCTTTCACCAGGGGGAACTACAACATCATCAGCTCCCTTAATTTACATAGTATGCAAATGTATCTTGCTGTGCTGTCATGACAACAGCAGCTGATCACCCCGGCTTTGACACAAGCAGGGAAAACTACATGGTGCACCACCAACCACCCATGACATAAACCTGTCTATTACTGCAGCAGTGCTAACTACATAGTGCTAGGTGTAACACAGACACCCGCTATGTCCACAAATCAGAGACTGCTACAGACATATGTTTTCCAGTTTGAGATGCCACTGTTCCTAGCAGGATCTCTCAGGTCTGCTGTATTCCTGATGCACCATGTGATGGTCACTTTGCAGACAGATGCTCTCCTACAGGTAGGTACTCTGTTGTCATCCAGTATCTATACCATGTACTCAGCATGAAATGTACCTGAGGGACAGAATGAAAAAAAAAATAGCCCCTGCTTGTTTCTAGTCCTCACCTTATTTAGCTGGGCAGAAGATGGCTATCAGTATATCATAAGCTGAAAGTTAATGATACAAATGGAATTGTACCTTTACATCATGAGCACACAATGTTCATCTTACTGACATAGTGCATGATTTTTTTCACAGCGTATTCAGTATGAGAATGTATGATTTGTAAGTTAAAGTGATAATGAGAAATAATGGGGTTTTCCACAATCATCAGTGTGCCTGGAATTTATTATACAGTTTCTAATCAGCAGATCAAAGTATTATTGAAATGTCTGAGGCATACATACATAAATCTAACTGTGTGTGTGTGTTCTCCAACAGATGCACAAACATTCAATGGTAGACCTCTTAGCAAACTCTGCAGTTATGTTGTTCACATGCTGGCATTTGTGTAACACAAACAACAGCATGGTTGCATATGTTCTCATTTTACAGCAGTGGTTTCTTTTTTCCTATAGTACTGCTGACACCAGGGTGAGGTTCAACTGGGAGTGGCGATATTTCAGACAGCCATCAGGGTGGTTTGAGGTTTTTCTGCTTAGGTTTCTTTGGCCCTAAACCATGCACCCAACATGGCATGGGGGGAGGCATGCAACAGGCTGACAGCAGAGGCTGTTCCCTCACTTCCACAAGGAGTCTTCTCTGCATGCAGCCCTACTCTACTCCTCCCCTCTTTAGACACAAGTGGTGAGCTCCCTAGTCACTACGAGGGAGTTAACACTGCCTCGTGTACCCTCAAGAGAGTACAAACACGACTTCTCCCAGGTAAGGTGAGCAGAACATGCCCCTTCACTCCCTTCCCCCGTGCCTGGCTTCTCTAATGCCAGGGCCACTAATCAAATCCCTGTTTCCTGGGTCACATTCATCCCCTGCACCATCGAGCTAAGCACAACTATGATTTAAGAATACCTATTTCATGGATATCATGCTACAATACCAAACAACCTAGGACACATTAAATAGAATAGCATGCAGTCTGAATGCAGTCTGAAAGAGAACATAATATTTCCAGCAGCCAGAGTTATTTAACTATTGCTGTTAGGTATAACATGTAGCCTGTGACAGCTGCTCCTTGATATATATAAGTAGTATACAGTACATCACTAAATATGAGTCACAGATTGAAACAGTGGCCTGTGCAAGGTAACCTATGAGTACAATTCCTTTTTATATATTGCACTTATACCCAGAGTACATACTAGATCTAGTGTGCAACCCTCATTTAAGGGACTGCACACAATATCTGTGAATCTGCCTGCTCCTTTTTATTAAATTTAACACGTAACACAATGCTTGCAATTATTAAAGTCATGCTCTTCTCACAAAATATTTACAGTTAGGGAGAAATACTCAGGGTGGAATCTGATGCCAACAAAAGCACTTGTAGGCACTTTTGATAGTAATTATCATTAGTAATCATAAATCATTAGAAGATAATCAATATTAAAAAATCATGTTATAATAAGGATTTTTGTTCTCAAATATACTATTGGTGACCATGATTTGAGGAGTGGGATGTAGCAGCCAAAACCCTACTCCCTCAACCTGGTGGGAGGAACCTATTTGAGCTGAAGTAACACTGCTGCCTGAAGAAAACCAGAAAGTTGCGTTACTTTGCTCCTTAACTCCTTCTTGGTTTTTGTCTTGGTAGCACTTTAGGCTTACATATATACAAGCACATGTAATTACTAGCTCTGGCATACTGTTAACAGAAACCCATCGCAGGACTAAAGATAAAATGGTAAAACTTCCCAGTAAATCTTTAGTATTCCAGGCTAGTCTTGAAAACAGTATACACTGCTAACTTAGCTTATGTTTTAACAGGGTCCTTCATACCAGTATAGTGTAATAACTGATGGAATAGAGGGCTGCAGATGAATTGGGGGATAAAAGTAGGTGGTAACTTGTACCACACAGCATATGAAATTAAAAAAATAGTGATATAAGACATAAAATGACTACAACTGTTTAGATATGTAACAACTTCAATAATATATTAAAATATCAAAACCTGCTAGTTGTCACTGTCAAGATCCCAAACTACAGAAGCACAGCAGATGGAACTATTATTTTCAGGGGCAAAAATATGCTTGGTAAAGGTGCTTGGATTTTTCCATAGTGGCTGTGGTTTGTGACTGCTCATTTATGCATCCAAAGGAATATCCCACTAATAAAATATTTTATGATGTGAAACTTGACATTCACCTGATGGGAAAATGCCCAACTATATTATAATTACTGTAGCAATGATCATTGTGTTGAATGCAATTCATTCCTCAATGTCACAGGTAACAGTGATTTTTATGAGTAGTAAGCATATTGAAACTTAGGATGAGTTTTCCCTAATGATCGTAATTGTTCCAGCAAATGTGAACACATCCACAAAGAATGATAATTACATTGACCTTAATAAAGAAATAGCACTCACCAACCTGCAGTGAGGTACACAGGAGGAATGGGGAAAAGTTCCTTGACTGACACGAACTTCCCGATGACACATTTCTTGCTGACCGGGAGTGATCGTGTCATTCAGAGACACTTTCCTCTTTTTGAAGCTCCCAAATTGTTTTAAAGACATCACTGAACATATTTATTGATTGCAGTAAGAGTAACAGAAGAAAACCTAACATTATTTCTATACTCTTCAAGCTTCGAAACTAAAACAGCCCTTTTAAAGAAAAACAAGTCCCAGATTGTTTTGCAAAAGGGGTGCAAACTACAAATAGATCCTATACTACAATAAACTGAAGTCATTCTCACTTATGGCAAAGTCCACTCTAACCTTCTCTTCTAATGGGCAGACAGGATATTGAGGGGCAGGGTGGGACAGGAAGATGGCAATGCAGACAGATGGGACTAAATTCAGCTGCAGGAAAAGCATGGTTGTGTGAGATAATAATGCTAACAAAAGATATTGCAGTGTTCCTTCCTTCACACCATTGCTGGATAATTTACACAAACGTCTCAGAGAGCTCCCAGGATTGGCAAAATATTTTCCACACCCAGCCATGAATAGTGATATATAGCTCCTCAACTTTGGCAGGCTGCATATGTGTACAGAAGGGTCAGCTGCTTTGGGTTTGTCTCACCAGAATCTGAAGGTATTACAGTTTTATAAAACTAAGCCAGAAAGAAATATCATATATACAAGGATTATCACCTGGCCAAAGGTACAAAAGTATCCAAGAAATTCACATACAGAGTTAAATGAATTTAATATTGGAAAATTGTTAGGAATAAACATGCTTTTTTCTTTAACTTATCAGGGACTGCAGCCTGTATGCCCCCATAAATAATTTTCAAACTAACATTTCTAATGAATATTTTTAAGTCAGTTAAAGCCTCAACAATGGTATCATTGCTGCTCATAATGAATTGCAGGCTCTTATTTAATATGTTTATATATACATTTTACTTGAGTTCCCCTTTTAATGTTAGTATATCATTTTAAATGTTAATTAATCTGTTCTTATACTATGTTTTTATGGATGGCTGTGTCAGGTGGTTTTGATGTATTGAGCTTTGTTTTAATAAAGTGAGTTTTTCTTGTTTTATTCGTTTTCTTGGATACTTTTGTACTCAGAATAGAAGAGATTCAGAACTGTGGTTGGAGATTGTTTCTTTGTTTGCAAAGGTACAAAAGGTCAGTCCCTACCACTCCCCAGTAATGATGACACAAAGTCACCTGTCCCTGGAAGGAGTCATCAGATTATCGTGGTATTTGGCACAGGCTGCAATAACATACCTAGAATGGGAACTATATGCCAAGTGTAAAAAGAACAAGAAGGAGAGGAAGAGCAGAGGAAGAGGCATCTGTAGAAGCACAAAAATAACTGCTGCCTTTCCTTCTTATTGCTTTTATCTTTCACAAGCAAGCTGCCTGTAGACCACAGAACCGTGAGACAGCTGAAGAGTTCTAATCTTAAAATATTTTATGTTTAAGACTGGCTCTTTTAAATACCTTTCCATCCCGTCCAATGCAGCAGCTACTACAGATTTTATAAAAAGGAAGCAGGGTAATGCACAGTTTTATGCTTATGCAGGTTAAGCCCCGCAGAGATATTGATAAGTTTCATAATTAGAGAATTTATCATCTGCATCAGCCTCAAGAAGTCAAGAATGTAATTGTTCATTTACATCTGTCCGGTGACTGACCAACAACGTAAGGAGAAGTATCTGTTTAACAGCTATTGCATTAAATTGATTTATTCTCTTAGCAAATGCAAATTTAGATGTTTTATCTGAATGATTAAATAGCCAGTAACAATATTTCCCAATGTTTTCTGCTTCTTGTTTGACTTATCTGTGTAAATGGAGTGAGGGTTGATTCCTTAGTGCCTGTAGTCTGTACCCTTAAACCATTGAGGGACAACCTCAGAATGCTCAAATGTTACATTCATAAGTGCAGAAACTGTTCATACAATGTCAGCATAGGGAGCACTCTAAGAGCTTTGCTTAGTTTAGCTCCAAAAGAATATATAAATGCAATTTTTCTGTAGTCAGGTTCTACTGAAGGGAGGGAAGCTTTGTTTTCAAAGAATCTTGTTATCATTACTTCTAGGCAGAGACTGTTTACTGGTGAAACTTTACAGAGAAATAAGTGTATGAACTCTGTCAACATTTGAATATCGGATATACACTGCTAACTTAGCTTATGCTTGGCGTTTGAAGCCCTTTTGAGGTAAATGCTGCTTCAGTTGAAGCAGCTTTCCTATCAGTGAACTTATTTTCTTTAAGATAGTGGGTTCTGTCTTTACAAAAGTCCAAAAAACTGCACCAAAAATGCTTTAAACAAAAAATTATTTCACTTATAAATCATTCTCCAAATTCCTAATATTCAGGAAAAAAATGTAGCCAAAATCAGCAATCGAAAGTTAACTGATGGCACAAGGACCTGATGAAGGATGGGTGGATGGACGATTTCAGCAGCAGAAACTAAGAATTAGATGTACTAATGGTATTTACATCCAGCAGAAAAAATGTATTAGAGCCTGAAAAAGCATAGGTGCTTCTGCAAGAGCATTGGTTAAATCAGGAATGAACCTGTAAACTCAATGTCATAACAAAATAATAATAATAATAATTATTATTATATCTGTGCACCTTATTTACATACAAGACACATGTAATAACAAGAACAAATACGGATGGACTGATTAGTTAAATCGTAACAATTCTACACACCTTTCTATTTAAAACAACTTCTAACAGAAGAACAAATAATCTGTCTGCATTAGTAGTTCTATAAATATGGCATATTTTAAAATGTACTCGTCTTATTGAATTAACTGAACTATATCAGAGCTGATATCGCTTCAAATGACTGAACAATTTTTTGTAAAACAAAACCACTGAAACAATGACATATATATACATACATATATATATATATATATATATATATATATATATATATATATATATATATATATATATAATGCATGCAGCCAATCATTGCTTAGGGGACTGTATACCATTATTCATTCCTGCTTATGGGAAAGGTATTGCAAATGTTTTCTCACCCAACCAGCATTGTGAAGGCAGGGTCACTGCTATAATATACATTATTTCACAGAATGATAAGTGACTTTGGAGTTCTAGACAACAGGAGATTTTAAGAGAACAGGAGCCAGGTGGAAACAAGGATAGAGAAATGGACAACTACAAGAGGCTACCTGCAATTTATGGGCACACTACATATGTCAGTGGTCTCTTTATACTGGCATTCTCAAGTGTTTATAAAGTACTCAGTGATGTAAGGCAATCTTACTTAAAGAAAATGTCTAACAACTAAGATAGGAGTGAATCATAGTTCAAGCCCTCCATCATAACAAATATCATGCAAACTTCTTCCACACTGTAAAATCAGAAGCCTCACAGCAATCCTTCACCAGCTGCATATTCATTAAGCACACTCTTCTGAGGGCAAGTGCTCTAAGAGCTTAAATATTTCTCACATATATCAGCCACAAAGACAGGTTTAAATATGTTTAATAATAAATAATAAAAAAACAAGACAATACTCAGAAAACAAACACAGTTACTTCAGAGTTCAAAATCACAGGAAATATTTTAAAACTACAATGCAGGATAGTCTCAAATAAATACAGAAACATGTAAACTAATCTTTACTATATTCCTATCTATATCTAAAAGAAATTACTGTTCGCTAGTTACTTACTATTAGCAAGGCAAGTGCAGATGGTGATGATGATGATGGATGTTTCTAGGTCAAAGACAAAATACCAAATGCCCAATCTCTCTGAAAGAGTTCTTAAATTAATATCAAACATTACTGCTTGGGTTAGCTTGGATGGCATTACTCTTTGTCACCTGACTTCAGTTCACAGGCTAAACAGAAACCTACCATCTCTGTGTTAAAAATACCTATCTCTCAGATGTGCAGCTGCTAGGAAGTCATAAAACAATCAAACACTTTACATTTTAAACCTAGCAATTACTTTTCTTTTCAGACAATAAAAAAAAATTCTAGCTCTAGACATTGCGTTTGCTTGCTGCATTGAAACTAACTTTTAAAAAGCACTTAATTTCCACTTATTTTCTTGAAGTTTTGTAAGTTAATATTCTATGTTCCAGCAGGGTATGCTATGGTTACATTTCCGAAGCTCAGAACATAGCATACAGTTCTGTATAAATCATATCAATATTCACAAATGACATAGAATTATTTACAAAATTCCAGATAGCTGGGCTGGCAGTGTCACAACCCAAACTCCTGCTTCCTTTAAACTGCTCACTCTGCATGTTCTCTGGAAGCAGACATCAGCTGAGAAAGTTTCCTGGTATTATCTGTTAGGAATGCAGAGCTCTTGGGATTGGATACACATCAAGATCAGCTAGAGTTTTAAATGGATTATTGACCCTTACACCTTTTCTTTGGTGCTGACCACTATGAAGTTTGTTCATGAAAGTCAGTAACAAAATCCAAGAGCAGCTGATAGAGTATATATAACAGCTGCTTTTGGGATTCCGTTTCCAACTCTCATGCTATCATAGAATCCAGCTTTGTATGAGCAGTTCAGCTTTCCATGTAGGTAGGGACAAACTGGAATCAGATTATAAAGAAATGATGAAATAATATAGCTAACATTCTTCTTCATAGCATTTTCCTCTACTACGTTCTAGCTCTTATATAGAATATCAGGTGTGTTAACATTACTGTACTTTTTTATTAGCTGGAATTACTGGCTAAAGATCCCATAACAGCGCTGTCCATAAACAGCTGGTAGAAGGTAGACAGACACTTTGGTGATCAATAACTTTGTTTCTTTTTGCAGCCTAAACACAATATACTACTGTCTGTGCTCTTCCTCTGCATAATCTGTAAGAATACAATAAAAGTATTGAAATTTCTACTGAAAGGTAAATTTTATCACCTTGTCAGAAACTACTGCTACTTTTCAGAGGTCTGGAAATGTTACGTTCATTTTGTATGTACTGCCAACTACAGGATATAGACATCATCTCTATAAGCAGGCCATGCAGGCATACCTCTGTAGATCAAGTAAAATCATTTGGGTTGTTTTTATATATATATATATATATATATATATATATATAGATAGATAGATAGATATAGGGATCCCATTCCCTTAATCAACAACACAGTTTGTCGAGTAACAGAAGATCAAAACCACTTCAGCGAAAGTGCACAATATCGAAAGTGCACTTTTGCATAAGCTGGTTACAGTGGGGATAAGGAAATATATCCTTTTCCCCACTGTAGTGCGATCTCAGAGTTGGTAAATTTAAGAAGGGGGGTGTGGGGGGTGCAGGGGGGCTTGCCCCCCTGCATAAACAGGTTCAATTTAATTTTTTGTTTTTTTGACAATTGGCTTCAGCGAAAGTGCACTTTTGATGATGTACACTTTCGCTGAAGTGGGTTCGATCTTCTGTTACTTGACAAACTGTGTTGTTGATTAAGAGAAGTAGACCCATATATATATATATATATATATATATATATATATATATATATATATATATACACACACACACACACACACACACACACACACATATATATATATATATATATTTGCACACCCACAGTTGGCCACGCTGCCACGCTTTTGGCCAGTGAGGAGACTGAAGCATCCTGGTGCATGGTCATATTGCTGGTGGGGGTCCATAATGCATTCATTCATTGAAGGGTGAGTAGTACCAGCTAACTCCAGCCATATAATTATTTAGAGGTTGGCTTATTTTAATGGAAAACAGTAATGAATGTTCTTGTTCTATTAGTTTTGGCCTACTGGTGCCCATGTGCTTTAAAGCTTGGAAAGGAGATTGCTGGTGCTGAAGAGTCAGTAAATTCTGCTTGGTAGGTGAAATTCTGAGGAACTGGTAAATTAGCTCTGGTCTATAGCTGTGAACTCTGGAGTTTATCTGGTTGTGACATGTCTTGGCTAAAACCCCCTGCAGCAATGCACATTTACAATATACCCTTAAGTTCAACTGCTCTTTGTACACTAAATGGCAACAGTGGTGGGAGTCAAACCCCCCCTACTGCTGACTTTTTATCCCTTCAAAATGTTGACAGCAATAGTCCTGAAGTTACAAGCCACTGTCTCTATCCATCACATATTAATTGGTGGCAACAGGTGGGATTATATGTATGTTCCCCAAACATTAATTGGTGACCAGCACATGGATCTTGTAAACTGGACTTTAAAACAGTTTTTTGTCACCAAAAAGGAAGCAGGAAGAAAGGAGCTCTTTGTAGTACAGAAAATGTCCATAGCATAGCTGTCTAAGGAGTGCAATACCAAGGGAATTTCATATACTAGTATGTCCAAGTATGTCATGCTAGCAGGCTTATGTGCTGCAGAAGTGCAATCTAGTGAATCTGAAGACAGTCAGGCAGCAGCAGTAAGCGTATAGCATGTACCAAAGAGACTCAGTCCATTCCAGACTATTTCAGAATCCAGTTGGAATTAAAAGGGTTAGAGCTGGAGATAACTCCTGGAGTTTGAGGCAACAAGGAGATGGAAACAACCTAAGGTTCAAAGACAGCAACAACAAGCATCAACATGACCTAACAAGAAACAGGAAAGATGACAGCCAGCAATGGAGGGAGATGCAAGTTCTCTGCAAAAGGCATATGAGTAGTGGTGGTTAAAACCCAGCTCTGGGCACCACGATCACTATTAAATTGCTTCCTCAATATAAAAAATTCGTTGGGGTGACAGTGGTAGTTTTATTCTAGGATTTGAATGGGTATGTAATCTACACTAAAGTGATCAAGGGCAAAGGATGAAGTTTTTAACTCCTCTATAGGAAAGGCAATGAACGTTATGTCTAAAATATCAGATGTAAATTGTCTGATGTATGGTAATGTAAAACACTGTTCATATGAATGTTTTAAAATGACTTCTGGGGTATACATAACAAGAAATATCAGAGCACATAGAAGAAAAACAGATGACACTGTTAGTGATTTTACTCCAGAAATAAGCACTTGCTTTCATAAGTAGGAAAGTAGATGTTGATTCATTAAGTTGAAAATGTTAGGAGACCTTTTGATAAAGTTAGTTAGCATTTAGTACTGTGCCTGAGGTCAAGAGAGTCTGGTTGGCTAATCAGGAATGTAATTAAGAAACTGGGGAAAAGTATGACTTTTATGTAGCCACCAGGACACAACTGTATAAGAAGGGGTTCTCGGGACAACACATGGTTACAAGGAAACTCGGGGGGTGGTTGTCTAACATTCACAGCAGGTTGCAGAGCAAAAGAGGAAGCAATGGTTCAAGTACATAAGGTCTTGAAGGAAAATGTTTCCAGTGTAACCAAATTGGCCATGTAAGGCCCAGGTATCCACGGTGACTCATTAGAAACAAAAAGTCTTGTGAGACAGCTAATGAAAGCAGCAACACACTAGTGGAGGCTGCCTTAAAACTACAGCTACTTCAGAACAGCACAAGGGACTGCACCCTATCCTGGCAGAGGCTAGATAACTATTGCTAAGAGAAATCTTGTACCTATTGTTAAACCTGCAGTTGTTAAAAAGAAATATTGCCAGCCTGGGCTTTGCACTCCAGTTATGGGGACACTTTTTCCAAATGCAATTGGCCAGAGCTTACTTGGACTGGAAAGGGTGTAGAGACACGAGTGAATGATGGTGACTAATAATATTGTAGCTCATGCCCTATTTGTAATGACTTTGATAACACAGCACTTTGTGTACTTGAAGTTACTTTCAGCCAATCATGAAGGCAATCACATGAGAAAGACAGCAGGGGTGAGACCCAGCCATTGCCCATACCTCCAGTATAGGCCGTTACAGTGGCTACTTCAGAAAAAGAGCTAGATGGTATTAAAAAGCCTGAACTGGAACCACAGCTTTCAGAAAGTACTGGACTTTGGATTTGAGGGTGATTATAAAGAAAGAGTTAAGACACGTACAGATCTCAGGCACCAGTTTACAAGACTTAGGGGAGGCAGTTAGGTTAGGTACAAACCCATATGTCACCCGGTGGATAGCCAACTGGCTCATAGACAGGACCCAGGAAGTTAGAATTGGGGAGTCCACTTTTACAAAGAGCCCAGTCACGAGTGGAGTCCCTCAGGGATCAGTCCTTGGACAGCTCCTTTTTGGCATTTACTTCTTAAAAGTCAAGGCCCCATATCCGCGGTGGTGCAGCGGTAGCATTATTGCCTCACAGCAAGAGGTTCTCCCATTTAATTCTCAGCTGGAGTGCAAGGAGTGCCTTCTGTGTGGAGTCTGCATGGCCTCCCCACGGTTGGGTGGGCGTTCGAAAGACATGCGTAAATGGGTGTGCCTTCGTTGAAGGTTGAACGTCGAGCTGGCACCTCGGTGTTCGTGAAAATCTACTGCCAATCATTAGCGGACCGGAGTTCCACTGTGATGACCCCTAAAGACAAAAGACAAACAACAACAACTTCTTAAAAGTCAAGGCCAATCGGCTTCAGCGAAAGCTGACTAAATTTGCAGATGATTGCAAATTAGGAGCTGTCATTGAATCTCACACTGACACAAATGTTCTCCAGGAGGGGCTGACACAAACAAATAACTGGTATCAGAGCCAAGGACTATAACTAAATGCCAAGAAATGCATAATAGTATCCTTTGGGAAGTCATCCATCTCTGGTAACTATCATATTGACAACACACCCCTTAGAGTTGACCCAGTAGTCATGGCCTTAGGGACACACATAGATAGTAATCTAGCCTTTGACCATCACTTGTCTACAGTGGTGAGGAAATCATTCTATGTTGCGCAATTTATAAACAAAGGTATGGCATCTAAGTCCAAGGAAGTCATTGTTCCACTGTATTCGGCATTCATCAGACCTATCATTGAGTACAATGCCCCCTTTATTATGTACCTAACCAGACATATCCAACAATTGGAATGTCCACAGAGGTTCCTCACTAAAAGAATACAGGGCGTAAGTAATATGTCCTTTGCAGACCACCTCAAGGCCCTACCCCCATATTCCGTCTCCTACACCCTTTTGAGGGGAGATCTATGCCTGGCATACAGGGCATTGTCAGACCCCACTCTGATGGACCTCCTGCATATCCACAAAATAAACAGCACCAGGATTACCTGTTCTAAAGACGTAAACCTTGCCTGTGATATAAATAGGACCTGCTGGAGACATAGGTATGCACCCCAGAGACTACCCCATCTATGGAACAGGCTCCCCATCCATGTGAAGCAGAGTTCCTCCCTAACCCAATTCAAGTGCAACTTGGGCAATGGATGGGAAACCGGAAATTCATCCCTAGTTTGGAACCTATGTCTCTAATGGACACAGGCAACCTGAAAATAGTTAATCTCCCAGGCCCCTGCTTGTAAATGTTTCATCTCCCAAACCCCTGCTTACACTTATCAAGGGTATCAGAACTTGTCAGAAATTTGGGATGCATGGCTATGCTTAAAAAGACCATTGTAGTTGTTAGCCTAGTAAACACCTATGAACCTATAAGTGAGTCTATAATCCTCAAGGGCACAGAACGTCTGTATGCTGGAAAAAACAGGGTGTACAAAAAATGAGTTATCCAAAAGTTTGTAGTCCAAGGGAACTATTGTCATTTCAAGCCACAACATATAATATTCCTTTTTAGGGGTCATATGATGACAAACTATATAAAAATGGGTCTTATGAAAATATGTTACTGGCCAGGTATTACAAAAAGGTAATGCAAATGCTCTGAGCAAAGTCAAAAGGTTGTTAAGACAGAAAACAAAGCCAGGGTGTACCCAGGTGGTACAGTACCATATATACATGGAAACCTAGCAAACACTCAAAAGGTCAGGTTTATCTAACTGGACAAACAGATTAAAATAATAAAAGTATTCTACACTCTCACCAAAATTCAGAGGGTCTTCCAAAATAAGAAACTGGATGAATTTGATGCAAGACGTATCTTTTACCTTAAGTTTAATTTTTTACGGTTACTAAACAAAGCTCACCTGAGTCTAAAAATTAAGGAGATGTGTGAGAAATACTGTAACAAAATGAGAAAATAATACTGTTATTCCAAGAAAGTGCAGCATGAGAAGTGGATTAAACCATCTCAAATTAAAAAGTAATAATTGCTAGAAAGAAAAGAAGTTACAATTTACTTGACTTTCACTGAACTGGAATATGTGACAGAAAGTGTATAAAATGGTGTATAACTGTACTTACAACTGAGAAAATATACTGGAATTTAAAAGTGAATTTAAACTGTGCTTCTTGACTGAGAAAAAGTGTGCACTGTTGCAAGGTAAATGGCTTTTGCAAAGGATGAGCTAAGTCAAAGGTTCATTTTGTATTTAGTATTAGGCTTGCTGAAGCTTGCCCTTCCAGCTTATCCTCTCCCCTTTGGGCATGTAACTGTGGAATCAGAAAACCACCTTACAAAATTGGAAATGTAACAGCCACAGGAAATTCTGTTTTGATACGCCTATATAGAGGGATGTCTATTAATTCTAGTCAGTTAACAGTTACAGATGCTTGACGAATTTGTGCTGGATGATAACCTTGGAGATAGATCTCAGCTACACTAATCTGGAAAGACTCAGAAAAAAATCCATTTTGGATTTAGAAGACAGAATCTTTAAGGGCGTATTATATTTTCAGACAAAAGTAAACAGTTTCTACTCAGACGCCAGACAGTCTTTTTCTGACCTCTGTCTGTTCCTCTTTTTCTAACTGTTTAATTTTTAATTTCTTGTGCAAGCCTTTTAGTGTTGCATGTTTACTTGGAAAATAAACGCTTTAAATTATTTATTTAGGTAAAATATTTTATTACTCAACACTGAATGCTTACGGCTGATGCATACCTATTTGTTTAAGGATTTGTGTTTTATACATAATCACAACTGTGTGGCATCAGCAGTTTCAAGGTGACTGTTCTCATTGAGACTATTTGAAGGGTTACGGCTTATTTTAAGGAGGAATGCTAATGTATTTTCTTGTTCTGCTAGTTTTGACTAACTGTTGACAGCATATCTTAAGCCTTAGGAAGGTGGGTGTTGGTGCTGAACAGTTGTCATTTACCCCTCCCCACCTCCATTTTGAGTGTGTGGGTGTGTAAATTAATTCTAGTAATTTTCCAACTACAGTAGACTCCCTCTTATCCGGCTTCTCTTTAACCAGCCAGCAAATTTCTGCCATAGCCCTAGCAAAAGACAACAGAGAACAGCACTTCTGCCTCCTCTAGGCTAAATAATGACAGACATTTGAGTTTTCGACTTCATAGTCTTTAGAAAAATGCATGCTAACACAAATCATGCTATTCTAGCTGATTCATAACCTATAAATGCTATTTTGTATGCTTTTTCTGATTAACCAGACATTCACTTATCCAGCCTAAGATCCGGTCCCAGTATTGGAAAGTCTGCAGTAAAAGGCATCGGGCTTGGTCTAAGGGGATGGTGACATCCAGGTGAGGCTGTAATTGTACCTTCAATCAGTAGCTGTTCAGTACTCAGCTTAACTGGGTGTGACAGGTCTTGGCTGGTACCTAAGGCAGTATTGAATACTTACAATAGATCCTTAAGGTCAGATGCCATTTGTATGGTGTCTTGTACCAGTGGTGGAACTCAGACCCTATACTGTTAGCTCCGGATCACAGCAAACATTGATGGCAGCAGTGTGCATTAGAAGCTGTATTATAATATATAATGTAACAGATAACGTATAATATTTCATACATTCTGTATATTAACTGGTGGCAGCAGGTGAATTATATGCCTGTTCCTTACAATGGAAACAGTAGTAATAAGACACAAAGTATGTCTAAATGGTAGAACAGACAGTGATGTTTCCAAGAACAAGTATATGAAGAAAGAACAAAAGAAGTAACAGGATGTGTAATTGTGCAGGCAACAGAGTATATGCAGAATATTAAACTCAGTAAATACATGCATTTTGTTTCTATTACAATTTTGTGAGCTGCAGTTGCAATCCATAAAATTACAAGGCCATCTAAGCAATTGTGGGCAAATATACGCTGTCTGAGGATGCAGTATGTCCTATTTAAGATCCCTTCTGTGAGTTAGAGTGATTTCAGAATTACTATATATTTACTGGTGAGTGTGGACAGCACAGGCCCCAAATCAAAGAGTGCAAAGCCCATCTTAAAAAAAAATGTCTTAACACTAAGTTTTGCTTATCAGTGTTTTGCTGTCAAGTCAAAGTTTCTTTTTTGCTACTGTAAGACATGCAATAGCAGGTCTCACACAGGGAGTCACATAAATTATATCATTGTTGTTCCACTGTATACATATTTAGGTCTTCAGACCTCTTCATAAAAGGAACGTATAGCTCAGATAGGCTACACCAGTTAACAAATAACCAAAAATAATCTTTGTGAGCAGTTACTGGAATTCAGATGCACTGTGCCGATTATACAGAATATCTAGTACAAAAATATTTATTAGGAAATTAAACTTCAAATGGTATATGTGAACAATTATGACCTTGAAAGCAAAGCCATTGGTTCAGAGAGTTGTTGAAATGTGCTGCCTGTGTAGGTAATGCAGCATAACAAGCTGTGTGATGTATGCAGGACAGTATTACAAGTCTGAAGTCCTATCCAATGTTTAGCATAATAAGAGTCTTCTGTATACTATAAATGTATAAACTAGAGATGATTTTGAAGAGTCTGCCTCCAACTTGGTTATGTGCACACAAGGTGAGGACTTCACAAGGGACTGCAACCTGTGCACTTCTGTATAGATGTCACAGTACACTTTTCCTATTCAGCAGTTACCAGAGCATGATTCTGCACTGTGTTCCTGCATGAAGACATGCAGCACTGCATAGGACTGGCCCCACGGCCATGTTGAATGCTAAAAGGCAGTGTAGGGGTGAGGCGTATGCTAATTAGCCATGTGTTCTCTCCCGCAGAACCACCTCCAGGAAGACATTTACATGAAGAGTGATTCAAGAAATTGCTCAGTTGTATAGATCTACATAGCCAGCCCTACCACCTTGTGGTATTCAACACAGCCTACCATGACTGTGGTATGGGGATCAGTGGTGAGGATAGCCACTAGACATCACGGTTTACTATTTACTTAAGTGCTTTTATGGCACTGACATCACTAAGGGGACTGGTGGTGGGAGAAATCACTAGACATCAGGCATGACTACTTAAGCGCCTTCACAGCATCAACATCACTATGGGTATCGGGTTGATCAATAGACACAAGGGATTCATCATATTTACGTGTCAGAATGGCTTCAGCATCAATAAGGGGAATGGGGGTGGGGGAGAAGCACTATACACCAGGATTCTGCAAATGTGCCATAACTAACGGTACTTAATTATGGTAGTCAGAGGTGGGGAGAACCATGGGAGGGAAGACAAGTCAGGGATAGCAGGTACAGGAACTCTGGTGTGTTTGTGTGTGCATGTGTTTATGTTTGAATATTTACTTTTTTGTGTGGGAGAGTAACTGTGTAGGGGAATGCCAATGCCTAAATGAGCAGCAGTTTATTAACATGACTTACAGCTCAGCAATGATGTGCACATCACTGCATTAACTGCAATTCAGAGACATGCAAATGAGCTGATAATGAGGTTTTACCTCTTCACAGCTAACATGTCTCTGAATTGCAAATTACTGCATCATCAGAGCAGGGCTTTTCTAGTATGAGCCATACAGATTCCCAGGAAGGTTTTTTTTTTGTTTTGTTTTGTTTTTTAGTTTGTTTGTTGTTCCATTGATTAATATCTTAGTTGACACATGGATCTAAACAAACTGTACTCCACTGTCAAAACTCTGCCACCTCTAAAAGTCTGCAAACACTTCTGGATGGTGCAGTCACATTTTCAAAGTAACTAGATTTGGCAGCACTGTTTTCCATTCACTGAGCCACACTGCTGTCTGGGTCATAATGCAAGGGATGGAAGTCAAATACCACCAAACTTTGATTCCTCTCAACTGTCCTTGATTTTACAAAATGTCCTCAATGTTGACTTATATTTGCCTTCCCTTGTAATTTTTTGATTTTCTGGTAAATCACAGAAGATTACAGTAAGTCAGTAATGTGAAACATTAGCGCTTCATACTTATTCTTCAGAAAATGTCTGTTGCTCTATTAACTTTCTAAATGAATTAGAATAATATTTATAGATTTCCCCTGATTTAGGCCATTGTTCCCATTATTTCTGGCTTTTCTCAGAATCTTTGAGCAAAAAAAAGTTGAGAAGTATCAGTATGTATTAAGTGTAAAGTTAAGTAATGCAGTCCAGTTTTGCTCTTTCATAAAAGCAGACACACAGGTGGACAGTAGTACATTAAAACTGCAAGCTAAAGCAGATTTGGAAGTAGAATTTTAATTCAAACAGCCATTCTGTTTTTGAGCCATAATGTATGGAACACAGTTTAAATATGATGCAAATATGAGCCTAGTTCAAGTGTAAACTTAAGAAATAACAGTAAATAACAGACCTCTGTTTATCTGGAATACAAATTTTCTTAAAAAAGACTGAAAAAATAGTACTTTACCTATAGTGGTTGAACTTGAAAGGTTTGCATAATTCTTTTTTTTTTTTGTAATGCAACTAAATACAGATACAAATGAAGTCAAATTAATGGGAGCATAAGCTATTTTAAAATACTCTACTGTATTTAATGTTATTGCTACACAAGTCTGAGCACAGGATATATGAAGCTAGGTACAGAGTGCTGCAGTGTGTGTGTGTGTGTGTGTGTGTGTGTGTGTGTGTGTGTGTGTGTGTGTGTGTGTGTGTGTTTATTTATGTATTAATTTACTATTTGAAAACTAGTTAGGTAGACTGATCCAAAGCTCTATTGCAACCGTGATCCTGGCACAGGTGTGCAGACAAAAATAGAAAAACACAAGCAGACTTACACTGAGTAAAAATATACACCAAGAATCAAACAATTGCACATAAGTGAGGTTACAATAGTTACTTTAATTAGTTTTAACCAGTAAAAATTTGATTCTACAATATGCTACAGAACATTCTTACATAGCCAGACAATTAGACACTTTGTTTCTACAAAATTAAATCTGCAGTTGAAATGTAAGCACTACTACTTGTCAGGTTAGATCACATAGGTTCGACAAGAATAATCCATATTGTTTTAAATAAGGTGCTAGAAGGTTAGATAGGGGAGAAAGAAGGAGATGTAACAGACCATGGCAGTTATCTGTTGGCTTAAATGATGTAAGTAAACTGGCTAACTTCATGTATACATGTGAATAAAGAGTAAAGTTGCAGCGTGTTTAAAAGTGGGACTTTGTCCTACTACTATCTACCACTGCAATACACTATCCAAATTAAATGGGCCAACTAAAGAACAAAAAAAATGAAGCAACGCTCCAAATTTCAGCTCAGACTTCAACAGATAAAGCAATAAAACTAAACTGATTTAGTAGTCATGTGAGATAAATTTCAATCAGCTGATAAATTACATCGCATGAGTAGTCACACGACAAAATTCATTTAGTGAAACTAATTATGGTTTTATTGCATTGTCTAATTAAATCCAGGCTAAAATTTGTGGACAAAAGCACTTACCATAAAGATAAATTGAGTCTCTTTGGAGCTTTACTTTATTCTTTTTTATAATTAGTTTTTAGTTTTGTTATGTACTCGTACCATTTTGGGTTTGGTTTTGGTTTAATTAACTTTGCAGAACAAACTTGAGTATGTTCATATATCTTCATCTTTAAGATACCCCAGAGTGAATCTTACATACAGTAAAGCTATCCACTGATGTCCCTTCCATATTATCGTACTATTTTGAGCAAATTTTTCTAAAACCATGTAAATCTCAAAGCTGTTCAGGTGACAGAACATCTGGTTTCCAAGCCTCTGGAACTAGATACATTGCACACTGCACCTCACCCAAGCCCTTCAAATCGTTTGCTTACTGTTCACAATTCAAATAAGTTCAGCGATCATATGCTCCTGCACCAGTCACCTGAAAATCTTGGTATGCTCTCCTTCTCACATAAGTCACAGAGTTAAGAATGAAGGATATTCCTGTGAATGAGACAGAATGTAACATTGTCATTTAATGAAGTATTAATACCCATCCTGTACACCACTGGAAGGGTGTTAATTACAAATTATCACACAGCCTGGAGGGCATTACTGTGCTTATTGAATGGGCTCGCTATAAAATTGTGTTTTACTTATTTATTTTTTAAGTACTATATTATTTTTTTAATATATTTTTTATATAAAATAATTCTTCCGCCTAATGTTTCAAACTTGCTGTATTAAATGTTAATGCTGTTGGAGGAAACATTTTATATCCAAAATACAACAAATAAAAATATCCAGACATTTACTTTATTTTTTGGTCCCTTACTCCTAAAATGTTTGGTTTGTTGCGAGTCATTGGAAATTGAAGTTACTAAATAATGGCATACATTTCAGTTTCACACTATTATTTTCTTCAGAAAATTCATACTAACCCAAATCTTTTTAATTAAGCCACTTTGTAATTTTATAACAGCAGTAATTAAAATCTGTTCCTATCTTTCAGCCTTTGTTCCCTCTTTATTTTAGGCTTTATCCAGATTTCTTCAGCTGAAAGGGTCAGATGTATGCAAACTCACTCAGTCTCTCACTCACACCTCTATTTCAGAAAATAATAAAGTAAAATGTGTTCCTATTTTGAGCCTTTGTCCCCCGTTTATTTTAGGTTTATCCAGATATTTTGAGATTAGAGTCAACAAAGCATACCTTTCAGCTGCCCAAATTTTTACAGAATGTCCAGCTTTTTGGCTCATATGTTTGGTCCCATCCTCATAAAATGTGTAGTTTCCTTGCAAATTACTGAGGACTGAAGTCATTAAATAATGACAGACATTTGACTTTCAGACTTCATATCCTTCAGGTAATACATGTCTTACTTTTAAAATGTAAAATTGGAGCTACTGCCCTTTTCTTGCTAACAAACTTCATGTGCAATATGCAGATTATAACCTTCATGAAAACACAGCAGAATACATAGCTTTAATTCGATCATAATTCAAAATGGTGAAAAATCTTTCTATGAAGTCATTTCAACAAACTGGAACCATCAGCCTAAATAAATGATAGACGAACCACAATACTCAACCTCCAGGGCAAAACATTAAGAACAACTTTGTAAAAGTAATAGCTACACCTGTTTCAGAGATATTAATCATCAATATACTCACTTTACAAAACTCAAACCTTCACAAAATTGAGGATTCTAATATTTTTTTAACAAGAAACATCTTTATTAAAGTATCACTTATGACACTAGCAATCATACATTTACATAAATGAAAATAAACCATATTGGCATATTTTCATTTGCAAACATTATACATCACATATAATCTTCTAGAGCCAATGTCCATCAAACATTATGTAGATCTTTCAATTCCTGCCTTTCCTTAAACCTCATTCCTCCTCCAAAATATTATTCTGCATGTACTGTTCCCACAATTCCTATTCTGTCAATGTAATTTGCCCCTACCCTTTTCTAAAGATCCCACTTTAAATTCTCTTATCTCTCTTACTATGTTCACTACTTCCAGTATGGCTGATTTAGACTCTGATTTCCATTTTCTAGCATTTGCTTTTTTGTCACTCATCAGTATTAAACTCAGCAAAGCCTTAGTATATCTAAGCAATTCTGATTCTCTATCACAGCTCAAAAAAAATAATTTCCTAAGTTACACCAATTCATTCACCGAGTACTTCTGACACAGTAATCTGCATGGAATTTTTAAAGTCTGCCAACACATTACACTTCAAAAAAATATCTTCCCAGTTACTTCTTGCTTCCCCATCATGTCTCCAACATTTGCCATCTACCTGAGGAAATATTCTTTGGAGTCTGCTTGGGCTATGAAAAATACTTATGCAAACATTCTCAAGCAAAGATCCTAAATCTTCTAGACGTTGTCACATATTTAAGAGCATGCATATATCCTTCCATTGTTTCTTTCTGAATTCCTTATCCAGTGTCTCTCTCTTCCCGATCCTTTCTAACCTCCTCTGAATAATTCCTATAGTTATCATGCTATATTTTATATGCCCTTCTAATTATCCCTGCTTTAACAACAGCTTCTGTCTAGATTCTACTAAAAACTCTACCAGTAATGTTTTTTTTTCACTTAGGATTCCCCAGTCTCTTGTATTTGCCTATAATCTGATATCAATCCTTGATAGGGAAGGCAATCTCTAGTCTGCAGTCCAAATGTATTCTTGGTCTCTTCCCATTATAATACATTTCCCTCTCTAATTATTTGCTCCCAATACCTTGGTTCCTTTGCCAGTTTTCTCCAGTAAATTCCAGCCCCCTCTTGCCTACTCTCTGTACTCCTAATTACAGTCAGCCCTATCAACAGAATCTCCTTTCTCCATTCCCATGTTGGCTTAGTTCTTAAATACTTTATGCTACTTTATGAATACAATATTTTTGCCTTTTTTTAATTTCTCCAAATCTTTTGAGTTTCTAATACCATGATGGGAGTGGACCCCATTCCTAAGTCAAAGCATGATTAAAGATCATGAAATTAGTATTGTTTCAATCTTTGATGTCATCCAGAAGTGTTCTTCACAGCACCCGCAATGTGCCCAGTAATTACTCCTTCTGCAATTCGTATGGAGTTAAGATGTATTGGTAACATATCTAACTACAATAATACATTATTTTTTTTATAAGACCCATTACTCCTACTGCTATTGGAACTTTCTGGGTATCTTTCTTCCACATTGCTCTCATTTCTGCCTGCAAATCTTGATATTTTATGACTTTGTGTCTCTCTGTATGAAAGACACTGTAGTCACTGGGTGTAGCAATTTCAATGATCAAAGCCACTTTTTGTCTTCTTTTCATGGACCACTACATCTGTTTTTTTCTCATTACTGTTAGTAATGGGTGATCCCATGTGATGTAGATTTCATCATTTTCTATGATGCTTTGTGGCTCATGTTTCCAGTGTTTTTCAGCTACTTCAATATTATGTTTGCACAGTTCCCAGTGCAACATTCTTGCCACATTATTATACCTTTCAGTATACAGTCCTCCTGTCATTAGTATATCACAGCCAGCAACAAGGTGTGCGACTGTTTCTAATTCTGTTTTACAAAACCTATATTTGTCTTTTTCTCCCACATGTTCAATGGACTTTGTAAACCAACATGTATATAGCCCACTATCTTGGGCTGCCAATATTAACCTTTCATTTTGGTTTGAATTCGCCTCTCCTTAACCATTCCTCCATTCGATCCTGATCAACATGAGGTTCTTCCAGGAGTTTTCTATACTTGGAACTATATTTATGCATTTTCCACATTACTTGCTTTCTCACCAGCTCCTTCACCTTATATTCTCTCTTTTGTTTTTTGGCGCATTCAGTTGCTGCCTGATTTTCATCTACTTCTGGTTTGATTTCCATTCCCACTTGATGCCGATATGCTTCTGCTAGACTAAGAAGGGAAGTCATCTTAGATTTATTCTCCTCATGTTTCAAAACTTTCACTCTGTATGGGTCTTGTGAGGTCAGAAGATATGTGTGCATTCCCACGATTGCAGAGCTGTGCATGTAATCAATTTCAAGGAGGCCCATACCTCCTTTGGAATGGGGAATATATAATCTTGGCATGCACTGATTTTTATAAATCATTTGGTGAGCATGAAGCATCCTTCTTGTTTTCCTACCTAATCTAACCAACAGGTTTTGGGGCCAGTCAATCAGTCCAAAACAGCAAGTTAGGACAGGAAAAGCAAACTGGTTTATAGCTTGTGTTTTGTTCCTAGAATTCAATGCTGTTTTCAGGATTAATGTAAGTCTTCTAAAATATCCCTACCATTACAAATCAGGTTATAGCCTAACAAAACCATCTTCAAAAAGCTGCTTATTTTCCACCTAAACTCCTGGACATGCAACTGCCTAGCACCTGGCGGACACATTCTAATTCCTTTCCCCTACCCACTATCCAACCTCCTCTTTAAAACTCCCACAGATGCACTATATATTATTACACATTACTTGTAACTGCCTAGCACCTGGCTGACATATTCTAACACCTTTGCCCTACCCACTATCCAACCTCTTTAAAACTCCCACAGATGCACTATATATTATCACACTTTACTTGTAACTGCCTAGCACCTGGCTGACATATTCTAACACCTTTTCCCTACCCACTATCCAACCTCTTTAAAACTCCCACAGATGCACTATATATTATCACATGGTACTTGTAACTGCCTAGCACCTGGCTGACACATTCTAACTCCTTTCCCCTACCCACTATCCAACCTCTTTAAAACTCCCACAGATGCACTATATATTATCACACGTTACTTGTAACTGCCTAGCACCTGGCTGACATACTCTAACTCCTTTCCCCTACCCACTATCCAATCTCCTCTTTAAAACTCCCACAGATGCACAATATATTATCACATGTTACTTGTAACTGCCTAGCACCTGGATGACATATTCAAACTCCTTTCTCTTACCCACTATCCAACCTCCTCTTTAAAACTTCCACAGATGCACTATATATTATCACACATTACTTGTAACTGCCTAGCACCTGGCTGACATATTCTAACACCTTTGCCCTACCCACTATCCAACCTCTTTAAAACTCCCACAGATGCACTATATATTATCACACGGTACTTGTAACTGCCTAGCACCTGGCTGACACATTCTAACACCTTTCCCCTACCCACTATCCAACCTCTTTAAAACTCCCACAGATGCACTATATATTATCACACATTACTTGTAACTGCCTAGCACCTGGCTGACACATTCTAACTCCTTTCCCCTACCCACTATCCAACCTCCTCTTTAAAACTCCCACAGAGGCACTATATATTATCACACGTTACTTGTAACTGCCTAGCACCTGGATGACATATTCTAACTCCTTTCCCCTACCCACTATCCAACCTTCTCTTTAAAACTCCCACAGATGTACTATATATTATCACACATTACTTGTAATTGCCTAGCACCTGGCTGACATATTCTAACTCCTTTCCCCTACTCACTATCCAACCTCTTTAAAACTCCCACAAATGCACTATATATTATCACACGTTACTTATAACTGCCTAGCACCTGGTTGACACATTCTAACTCCTTTCCCCTACCCAGTATCCAACCTCCTCTTTAAAACTCCCACAGATGCACTATATATTATCACACATTACTTGTAACTGCCTAGCACCTGGCTGACATATTCTAACTCCTTTCCCCTACCCACTATCCGTCTTTAAAACTCCCACAGATGCACTATATATTATCACACGTTACTTGTAACTGCCTAGCACCTGGATGACATATTCTAACTCCTTTCTCCTACCCACTAGCCAACCTCTTTAAAACTCCCACAGATGCACTATATATTATCACACGTTACTTGTAACTGCCTAGCACCTGGCTGATATATTCTAACTCCTTTCCCCTACCCACTATACAACCTCCTCTTTAAAACTCCCACAGATGCACCATATATTATCACACATTACTTGTAACTGCCTAGCACCTGGCTGACGTATTCTAACTCCTTTCCGCTACCCACTATACAACCTCCTGTTTAAAACTCCCACAGATGCACTATATATTATCACATGTTACTTGTAACTGCCTAGCACCTGGCTGACATATTCTAACTCCTTTCCCCTACCCACTATCCAACCTCCTCTTTAAAACTCCCACAGATGCACTATATATTATCACACATTACTTGTAACTGCCTAGCACCTGGCTGACATATTCTAACTCCTTTCCCCTACCCACTATCCAACCTCCTCTTTAAAACTCCCACAGATGCACTATATATTATCACACGTTACTTGTAACTGCCTAGCACCTGGCTGACATATTCTAACTCCTTTCCCCTACCTACTATCCAACCTCCTCTTTAAAACTCCCACAGAGGCACTATATATTATCACACGTTACTTGTAACTGCCTAGCACCTGGATGACATATTCTAACTCCTTTCCCCTACCCACTATCCAACCTTCTCTTTAAAACTCCCACAGATGTACTATATATTATCACACATTACTTGTAATTGCCTAGCACCTGGCTGACATATTCTAACTCCTTTCCCCTACTCACTATCCAACCTCTTTAAAACTCCCACAAATGCACTATATATTATCACACATTACTTATAACTGCCTAGCACCTGGTTGACACATTCTAACTCCTTTCCCCTACCCAGTATCCAACCTCCTCTTTAAAACTCCCACAGATGCACTACATATTATCACACGTTACTTGTAACTGCCTAGCACTTGGATAACGTATTCGAACTCCTTTTCCCTACCCACTATCCAACCTCCTCTTTAAAACTCCCACAGATGCACTATATATTATCACACGTTACTTGTAACTGCCTAGCACCCGGCTGACATATTCTAACTCCTTTCCCCTACCCACTATCCAACCTCCTCTTTAAAACTCCCACAGATGCACTATATATTATCACACGTTACTTGTAACTGCCCAGCACTTGGATAACGTATTCTAACTCCTTTAACCTACCCACTATCCAACCTCCTCTTTAAAACTCCCACAGAGGCACTATATATTATCACACGTTACTTGTAACTGCCTAGCACCCGGCTGACACATTCTAACTCCTTTCCTCAACCCACTATCCAACCTCCTCTTTAAAACTCCCACAGATGCATTATATATTATCACACGTTACTTACCAACTCACTACTGCCTACTCCCCACTGTCCCATCTATATCCCCTAACTCTCCCCTAGACTAAGCTGAAAAGCTTTCCCTTAAAATGTCAGTGTACCTCATATGAACTTGCCTATATTCTCCTTTTTTAGTTTTTCCTTTCTTGTTTTATCTTCAGTACATCTTCAAGATTATCTCTGCTAAACATACTGTATGAACAACAATCATATGTTACTACCTGCTATACTTTTAATTGTATGTCTAAACCAGTATGTTTTTGTAAATATGTTATGCAATCATATGTTATTATCTGCTATATTTTTATAACTGAATGTGTAAACCACAATGCTCATGTAAATATCTTATGTATAGTATGTTAGCAATTGTTCCTGAGCTTTTCTCCCAGGCCTCCACTGAAAACGGGCAGCTCTGTCCAGCTGGACCTGCCCAGTAAACAAATGTAAAATAAATAAATTCCTTACTGAGTTTTATTCATATTTGTTCATGTTTTATTGTTGATCCTTCATCAATTCCCAAATATTTAAACACTCCCTCTTGCTCAAGTTCTTTTATATCACATTCTTGTCCCAAACTGATGTTTTCTTGGTGCTGCAGTTTTCCTGCTTTAAAGGTTGCTTTTGTACACTTATCAAGACCAAATGACATTCTTATATCATCTGAAAAAGTTTTGACTACTTTCAGTTGTGCTTTTAGTTTCTCATCTGATGAGCTATACAGTTTTAAATCATTGACAAAGAGAAGATGAGAAGTCCAGCTTCAAGTGGCTTTCCCCCCTTTTTTAATTTCTTCAAGTCTATTGGGTTTTTTATATTGTGATGGTAATGGACCCCATTTCTAAGTAAAAGTATGACTGAAGTTCATGAAATTAGTATTGTTTCAGTCTTTGATGTCTGCCAGAACTACACTTCGCAGCACCCGCAATGTGCCCACTAATGACTCCTGCAATTTGAACGGGGTTACATGTATTGGTAAGATATCTAAATGCGATTATAGATTCTTTTTTATAAGACCCTTTGCTCCTACTACTATTGGAACTGTCTGGGTATCTTTCTTCCACATTGCTCTCATTTCTGCCTGCAAATCCTGTTATTTTCCTTAAGGATCTGCATCTAAAATCCCAGTCTCTCCTTATTTCTTGAGCTTCCTACCTGTTTCATCATCATCTCTTCCCCCTTTTAATTATAGCTTTGTGCTTGTGTTGTGTATAACAGCCTTAACCATATAGCTCTGAAATACCCCTTCAAATCATGCAGTCCCAAAGCACCTTGTTATACTGGAAGGATCAACTTATCCCACTTGATTCTTGCCACTTACCCTTTCAGATAAAATCCTTCAACTCTTTATTGATTGCTATCCACAACTTATCCTCTGTTTTTTAAAAATATGCCTGACTTATGTATAAAATTAAAGGAACTTAAAACATTTTTCACTGTTTGTATCTTGGCATCCATATCCATAAAAGAGACCTTCCAGTTTTACTGTTATCATTTGTTTAGTCTCTTCCCACATATCCTTAGCTGCTATAACAGAATCCTTTTTAACGCATACTCCTAAGTACTTAATTTTATCATGTCCCTAGAAATATGGGTATTACTGAACCAATTTGTGTGTGGGTACATAGTTTACTACTATTGCCTTTGTTTTATCTTCATTAATTTTGTATCCTGAAAAGGCATGAAACTGTCTTAGAATGTTCCAGAACTCTGAAATACACTTTTCTCATTCTATCAGGTACAGAATCATATCATCTACAAATAAAGCCAACTTTTCTTGATTACCATACCAATTATATCCTTGAATTTCTGAGTCCCTTATATACTTTGCCAGTGTTTCTAAACATAATGCATATAATAAAGGGGGAAAAGGACATCCTTGCCTGGTTCCTCTGTTCAAACAGAAAATATCAGAGAAGACCACCCCCCAATTTAATGTTTGCCCCTTATCCCTCATATAACCTCCTAATTAACCTTATTATTGTATCAGGGAATGCAAATGCATCCATCGCCCTACTTATAAAATCTCAGCTTACCCTGTCAAATGTTTTTCTCTGCATCAAGACCCACCAACAACTATGGTAGTTTCTTACATTCTGCTTTCCTCTGGATCATCATTGTTCCATTAATGTAGTCAAATGTTTGCCTCCCCTCCACAAAACCACATTGATCCATGTCTTTCAATTTTGGCATCACCTTTGCTATTCTTTTAAACATTACAGGCATAAATACTTTAAATCGTGGTTTAGAATCGAAATGAGTGTATATGAAGTTGGATCTGATGGGTCTTTACCAACTTAAGGTTTTACAGCCACCACGGCTTTCTTCCAGGATGTTGGTGCTTCTCCTCCTTTTAAAATACTGTTAAACAAAAGCTTCCAAATCTTTATTACTTTCTTCCCTCCTAGATTTAAAATTTCTACAGGAATACCATCTATTCCTGAAGTCTTTCCAGTAGACTGGTTATACATCACCATTTTTATCAAAGCTCCTCCTGTCTTAACTCTTAGTATTTGAAAAGAAAAAAATGCTGTTCCAAAGCCGCAAAATGGTATTTTAATAAACAAATGTAAGTGATTTCATTTCTAGTGTTACAGAAACATCATCAGACAAACATATACACTACCTCATATCCTTTAAATACCATAAAAACATCACCTCCTTAAGGGATGAACCTCACTTTCTTGAGGGGGTGGTACCCAAGCATACCTCTGAACTTGGAAACATCAAAAATCTGGACAAAGGCCCATGAAAAATGGGTACAAATCAGTACACTGATTAACATAAAATATGCGTACATAATTATGCAGTCCCACCCACCCCAATGGAATTGTCAGGTTCCAACTTTCAAACGCAAACTGAACAGACAACCAAAATATGGCCCCAGCCCAGACCCTGTAGTAAAGGGTAACCATTTTTTTTTTGAAATGTGTAACAATGATGTTCACTGAGATGGGAGAAGATGATGAACTTTAGATTTTGTTTTTGGTGACTTGCAGTATGAGGGTTTTGTGGTAAAAGTAGGGCATTTAATGGTAAGCAATACTCTAATCTTATCAAAAGAATATTACAGTTTGCTAGGACCTCCAAAAGCCATTCTGCATGGCCTACTGATCAGTGGTGTACCTTGACTGTGCTACCCAGGGCTGTCTGAGTTTGCCGCCCTTCACCCCTCACAAAATCATAGTTGAATGAGGGCCCCCCCCCATACACAGAATCCCCCTTGCAGCCATTCCAATGTCCCATTACTAGGCTATTTTGCCCCATTTACAATAAACACTGTTTTGTGAGTACTGCTTTACTTCTACGATGATTATTTAGATTTCATTTAAAACTTTTATTTTACATTTTATAGCACAAACACTTATAGACATCTGATAAACAAAGCAATACAGTCTCACAATGAAAACAGACTTAGCATTAAAACTTCTCTGCCCTTGAAACTCACATTAATTGAAATAGCATTGAAACACACATTCAAAGAAAATGCAGCTGGTCAGTGGCGAATAAAGATTACCTTAGAGTTGTTTTCAAATCATAGGCCCCTTGAACATGAAACATACATATGTTCTTTGATACACCTTTCTGATTGCATTAAATTACATTCCTTATAATACAGCACACTTGTTATAGCACATTTTAAATTTATTGTTTTGAACATTTTTCCAGTAAGCAATGAAACAAACTGCATGAACCAATAATGACAAAACTGCCCAATTCAGAACATTTCCATCATAAAAGTCTGCTCAAACTTATACAGTCCACCAGTATCAGTAAATATACGCAATCTCTACAGAAGCAAAAGTTACCTAAATAATTCAACATTAGAGAGATCTGGAAGATCTGTAACTAACAAAGAGGTTGCTGCTAGCAAACAACTTAATATTTAATTGTTTCATCTACAAATAAAGTGCCTGTTGCCCTTGAGGAATAAAGAGATTGATTCATAACTTTTGGTGTTTTTTCTTGTTTCTTGTTCTTGTTTTTTTTTTCTCTTGGTTTTTGTATATTTGATTTTGAGGAATAAATTGCCTGTTACATTACAAAAATTATAAGCTAGTAACACTGCAATACAGACCCCCTACTTAAATATACCAACTCCGAGATCGCACTGCAGTGACGAAAACAGCAAAGTAATGGACGTGGCCAAGTGATTTCTTTCCCAGGGAAAGAATTCGCTTATATGCCGCTTCGTCATTTTGCCTTTTCGTCTTTTCAAGTTTGACAAAGATGCATTCGAAAGACTGCGTCTTTGGTCATCTAATAGGAACCCTAACAAACAACTCAGCTGTAAAGTCCATTTCTCTAAATGTACAATAATGCAGTAAAGAAGCTGCCCCCTGCCATTAAGTGATAACATAAACAACTCAGCCGTAAAGTTAAGCACCTATGAAAAGATTTCTCCTGTCTGCTGTTTCACAACTCAGCTAAACTAATGCAGTAAAGAAATTAGAAGTTATGTACTCACCATAACGTTCCATCTGAGTAGGTGTATTCATTTGTCTGCAACCTGTGGGTTATGGATCCGATATCGGATCCGAACTGGCATGGTTTACCAGCTATGGATCCGAGCTCTCAGCTCCTCCCCTCACCCATAATGCCCTGCTCTCCCTACATGACCTCAGATCGAGTTTGCCAACAGCATGAACACCCTGAAAAGGGTAACACATCATATGCAGGAAACTGAAAAGGCCAGGGGGATAGGAGGGCGGGATGGTTGCAGACAAATGAATACACCTACTCAGATGGAACGTTATGGTGAGTACATAACTTCTAAATCTGAAGTAGGAGATTCATTTGTCTGCAACCTGTGGGACAGAGTCCCCAGCTACCTGAACCTTGGGCGGCCATCATGGAAGGATATTCCGGAGCACCGCGGAGCCAAAGGATGTTCTACCCCTAGATGTAAGATCCAACTTGTAGTGGGAAATAAATGTATGAGATGAAGCCCAAGTGGCTGCTGCACAAATGTCATCTAGAGGAATCCTAGCCTTAAAGGCGGTCGAGGTAGAGACTGACCGGGTAGAATGGGCATGTACACCCTCCGGTGCGGGCCTTCCAGAAGCTTGATAAGCCAATAAGATACATTGTGAAATCCAGCGAGATAATGAGACTTTAGAAATTGGCTTGCCCAAATTAAATTTAGCAAAGGAAATGAACAACTGGTCGGATTGCCTATGACCAGCCGTCCTGTTTAGATAAAATCTAAGTTGCCTGTGAACATCTAAGGAATGAAGGTTATATTCACCCTTGTTTTGATATTTGGGAAAGAAAACAGGGAGGTTAATGGATTGATTAATGTTTGCTTCAGAAGCTACCTTAGGAAGAAAGGACGGGTTGGTCCTGAGGTAAACACGGTCCGGATGAAAGACCAAGTAAGGAGGCTTAGCTGATAATGCTTGAAGCTCTGAGACTCTCTTGGCCGAAGTAATGGCTACTAAAAATGCGGTCTTGAAAGATAAAAATTTCAGATCTACCGTAGCCACCGGTTCGAACGGGGGGGGCGGTCAAGGCCTGGAGGACTAAAGAAAGGTCCCAAGGAGGAACCGCTTGCTTTACAGGGGGCCTGAGAAGGAAAGTACCTTTTAGGAAAATCTTACACAATCTGGCAGACATCAGAGGACTGGAGTCATGACCAATATGATAATGAGAAATTGCCGCAAGTTGTACTTTGACCGTGGAACTGCTGGCACCATCATTAAAAAGGGAAGTTAAGAAGTCAAGTACCAACGGGAGAGGAACTGTGAAGGGGTTTAGGCCTTGCCGCTCCGCCCACAAGGAGAACCGTTTCCACTTACTGCGGTAGACTTTCCTAGTGGATGGCTTATGACCTGCCACCAGGATGGCCTTAACAGGGGACGAGATACCGGGAGTCCTGATCAGGAGTGGAACTGGAGCAGCCAAGCAGTCAGCTTTAGGTTGTCCAGATTCGGAGGAGATAAGTTGGATGGATGAGATATTAGATCCGGTATGGGATCTAGAATCCAAGGAGGATTCACTGAGTGAGACCTTAGGAAAGGGAACCAGATCTGTCGAGGCCAAAATGGAGCAATGAGAATCATTCTGCACCCCAACCGAGAGGCTTTCTGAAGAACTTGGAGCATCAGAGGCAAGGGGGGATAAGCATACAGAAGACCGGGTGGCCAAGCATGCACTAGAGCGTCTCTTGGGGCACCTCCAGGAGGAGGTATTAGAGCGAAAAAACTGTCGCACTTGGTGTTTGAGGGAGACGCAAAAAGATCGCAACAAGGAGTTCCCCACCGTGCGAAGATGCGTTCCGCTACCTGAGTTTTGAGAGACCACTCGTAAGGGGTGAGGATGGTGCGACTGAGTTTGTCCGCCAGGATGTTGGACCGACCCGGAATATGCGTTGCTATGAGAAAGCGGTTGGTGGAGATTGCCCATTCCCACACTCTCATGGCTTCTCGAGGGTAAGACCTGGTTCCCCCTTGTTTGTTGATATACCAGACAACCGACATGTTGTCCGATTGAATCGCAATTGTTCCCAAGGGAAGAAAGGCCTGAAGTGCTAGCAACGCTAAGAGCACTGCTCTCATCTCTAGAACATTGATATGCAGTGAGGTCTCTGAATCGTTCCACGTGCCTTGGACTGTCCGGCCTGCAAAATGCCCCCCCCCCCACCCGAGGCGGGAGGCGTCCGTGGTCACCGTGGCGAGAGGGGGAGAGGCATAAAGGGGCGGCCTCCGTGGAGATCTGGAGAGTGTAGCCACCACAGGAGGGACCGCCTGCACGCCTTGCTGATCGCAATGGGATGATGCATAGGAAGAGCAAGATACGACCACTGAACTAGGAGTGTCCATTGAAGGATGCGCATATTGAACCTGGCAAGAGGAAGAAGCGCTATCGCTGCCGCCATGGACCCTAGGGTCCTCAGGACCAACTCCGCCGGAACTGAGCTTGAGTGGAGAATGGCCCGCACCTGGAGCTGCAGGTTTTGAACTCTGTCCGCAGTGAGGAAGGCTCTCAATCTCCTCGTGTCTAACCTGGCACCTATAAAATCTATGAACTGAGTGGGTGCTAGGTTGGATTTTTTTGTGTTTATCGTGATGCCCAGACGGGGAGCAAGATGGAGAAAAGAGTCTCGCGCCAAGAGAAGTAGATGCCTTGTTGGGGCGGTGAGAAGCCAGTCGTCCAGGTAGGGAAAGACCTGCACCCCCTGAAGCCTCAGGTTGGCCGCTACCACTGCTAATACTTTGGTGAACACCCTGGGGGCTGTGGTGAGACCAAAGGGAAGGACCCGGAATTGGTAGTGACTGGCTCCCAGCCGGAAGCGGAGAAACCTCCTGGAGCATCTGTCCATTAGTATATGGTAGTACGCATCCTTGAGGTCTATGGAGCACATCCAGTGGTTTTCTCCCAGAAGGGGGAGACTAGACTGCAACGTAACCATTCGGAATTTCTCTTTGGGAACTGCCAGGTTCAAGAGAGAAAGGTCTAAAATTGGTCTTAGATCCCCCGTCTTTTTTGGCACTAAAAAGAACCTGGAGTAGAACCCTGATCCGATCTGGTCTGGGGGGATGGGCTGGATGGCTCTTTTCTTTAGCAGATGGCCAATTTCTGCCAAAGCGGCCTCCCACTGACCGGGTGGAACGTCTGGGAGGGACTTCAATTTTGGCAAATGACGAAAAGGAATACGGTATCCTCTGGATATGATCTGGAGGACCCAGCGGTCTGATGTTATGGACTCCCATGCCGCCAGGTGCTCCGAAAAATGTCCCCCGACTGCCTCCAGAGTGGAGCAGCCGGGCAACCCTTCAGGGCTGCTGCGCGGGCCATTCAGAGAAGGGTTCTCTGGACCCGAAGTTCCTGGGAGCCCCTCTGCCTCTAGGGCGGCGTCCTCCTTGTCCTCCTCTGCCACGGAAGGACTGGTTGTCCGGAGCAGGCTGGGATTGCTGCGACTTCCGGAACCACATCTTCTTCTGACCCTTTTGGTTCCTAGAATAGGGCCTCTGGGGTACAGAGAAGCGGATTCCGATGGCAGACAGCGTCTTCCCGTCCTTCTCGCTCTGGGTCAAAGTGTCACGAACAATTTTGCCAAAGAGGGCAGAACCATCGAAAGGGGCGTTCGCAAATGACGCCTTGAAGGGCTCCGAGAAATCGCAATGACAGAGCCAGGCCTGACGTCTGGTAACTAGGCCTGCCCCTGCGGCTCTAGTGGCACCTTCCGTAGCATGGGACAGTAGCCGCATAGAGGTATTAGTGACTGACCTGAGAGTGGCCATGCGGGTGGAGTGCAGCACTTTGTCCTCCTCCGACATGGACTCTGGGGGGGATGCAGCGTATTCTTTTATAAGATCGCGCTGCATCCTGATCACATGTGCCAGGTAGTTCAGTGCCCTCACTGAGAAGGTCGCTGAACTAAACATCCGCTTACCCAAGCGGTCCATCATCCGAGACTCCTTGCTCGGGGGATGGACTGAGGGACTCTCCTGAGCCAGTTCCCTCTTGGTGGCAGCCGCTGTCAACATGGCATCTACCGGAGGCCCCTTACTCCAATGGACACGGTCAGCCGGGGGACTGAGAATACGGTCGGCCTTTTTGGGATTGGCTCCACGGTGTCCGGTTCCTTCCACGCCCTGGTGGTAATGAGGTCCACAAGGGGGTCGGCAGGAGGGGACACCCAAGAGGTAGATGGACCCGCTTCAAATGCCTCCAAGAACACGGACTCGTCCGAGGAAGATTTGGGGGCAGACCACCCCCCCCTTATGCGGAGCATTTCCATGATGTCCCCAAATGAGACATCCTCAGGGGGTGATCTTGGGGAGCCTTCCCCTTCCTCCAAGTCCGTGTCTTCTGTGAGAGACTCGGGGGAGTCAATGTGCCTCCTTTTGCACGAATGTTTGCGGGGAACATCCTCCGGGGGGCTGTCAGAGGACTCCTCGCAAACAGTGACCTGTTCCAAGGGAACAGCTTGGGGCAAAGGAGCGGGCTGTCCCAAGGGCCGGATGGTGGAAGCCTGACCCAGTGCAGATGGAGCGCGGGATGGAGCCGAAGCAAGTGCCGGGGGTCCAGAGACCCTCAACAGGGCCCTCTCCACTACATCAAAAGCCGAAGGGGAGCCGACCTCGACCAAAGGATCCGACAATCGGCTCCCCCTCGGATCCGAGGAGTGGATCGGAGCCGGCGCCGAAGCGCTCGGATCCGAAGGAACAGTGCGCTCCGACACAGACGGCGCCGAAGGAGCACTGATCCCCCCGGATCCGAAGCTCGGATCCAGGCTCCGAGAGGTTGGATCCGAAGCACTCGAGGGCAGGGTCGGATCCGAAGTACCAAGTACTATCGGCGCCGACCCACCCCCGGCTCCGAAGGTGCTCGGCTCCAACGGCTCCGAACCCGGGTAGCGGGTCGGAGAAGGAGAAATTGGCTTAAAGAAAGGGGTCGAGCTCCCCCCCAGAGGGGGGGGGAGGCAAGAGCACTCCCATCTGCATCTGGGCCTGGATGAACCTTCTCATCATCCGGTCCAGATCAGCATCTGACAAGCTATAGGTTGATCTCGACGAGGCTACCGAGGTAGGCCTTGAGTGCCTCCTGGATAGCCTCAACGGAGATCGGGTCTCCTCCTCCTCAGGTCCCGGTGAAAAACACACGGGTGACCGGATCCGAGGAGGGGGAGAACCAGCAGACAAGGAGGCCGGAGGAGAAGCCCGGCAGGCGGGCCCGAAACAGAGGTCTCGGCCCGCCGCTTATGGTGCTTCTCCCTCCGGTCCCTCTTTCTAGCTTCCCTCTCCTCCGAACCACTACAGGGAGTTTGAGTCCCAGGAGGAGGAGGGGGAGCCGGGGAGGAGGGAACCGTCAGCAGCTCCCCGAAGGAGCGGAGGCCGGAGCCGAGTCCGGGGGCAAAAGTCCCACCAGGACAAGCTTAGACCTCCACTCCTTCAATGCCCTGGGGTTGAACCCTGCACAAATGGAACACCCAGATGTGAGGTGTTCAACCCCAAGGCATCGCACGCACCGAGTGTGGCCATCAGCAGGGGAAAGCTTATGGCCACACTCGGAGCACTTAGAGAAAATAGCTTTAGGCTGCTCAGACATCCTAAAAGCTAAAAGAGTTACTTAAACTAAAAGAGAAAAGCAAAAGTAACCAAACACACACAACAGGCCCAAACACACACTACGCTACCAGCGAGGGGAGGGAAACTAAGTAAAAACAAGTTTAAATCACTAAACAATTATAACTATCAAAAGGGGATCCTAAACTTTCACACAACTTTCACAAAAAATCTAACTTTTAACACTGTAAAACTTGAAAAAACACCACTTAGCTGAAGAGCTCGAGAGCACTAATCTGGTCACCAGCGCGGCAAACTAGATCATGTAGGGAGAGCAGGGCATTATGGGTGAGGGGAGGAGCTGAGAGCTCGGATCCATAGCTGGTAAACAATGCCGGTTCGGATCCGATATCGGATCCATAACCCACAGGTTGCAGACAAATGAATCTCCTACTTCAGATCTGGTGTTTCTCTAAATGTAAAACTAATGCAGAATGCAGTAAAGAAGCCCTCTGCCATTACGTAATAACATAAACTGATAAAAGGTTCATAGTTACTGGGTATCTCTGCCAAAGAGGACATTCTCAGGACTGCAGCATCCACCTCCTTTAAGTACAAAACAGTACTGTATCACAATCCATCTACATACTGTGGGAGTAGAACCCACAGCCTTCTGCATCAAAAGCAAGCATTCTACCTGTTGTGCTACTAACACAAACAGACTTGGCATACGCAGTGCTAAACTTCTCTCCCCTTGAAGAGCTATGCAGCACAAGACATTTGGAAAAAGCCAACATTTATTGGGGGGGGGGCAAAAGCCCAAAACCAGGGGCACATTTTAAACATTGCCTGTATAATCTTAGAAACATTGCTAGAATAAAATGTTTTATGTTACCATGCATTTCCTGAAAGACAGGAAGACTGAAACTTAAATGGCTATCATTATTTAGTGAATTCAGTTCTCACTGATTTGCCAGAAAAACACAAATTTTAAGAGGAACAGAGTAAAAGTATGAACCAAACATTCCTCCTTGAATCACAAGTAGTAGTGATATGGGTAGAGAATTTAGGCTGTTGCTCCTTGTACCTAAGGTACAAGGTTTGAGTCTGAGTAACTCTAACCAGCAGTTATAAATAACTGTGGCATTTCACACACACACACACACACACACACACACACACACACACACACACACACACACACACACACACACACACACACACACATACACACATACACACATACACGCAGACACCTGTTTCTCTAAATGTACAATAATGCAGTAAAGAAGCTGCCCTCTGCCATTAAGTAATAACAAATGGGTCCATATTAAATCAGCGAATGCTTAGAAAAGCGAACGATGATTTACCGATCCCATGTAAGTAAAAGCTTACAAACTCAAACGCTTAGAACAGCGATTTTTTTTCCAAGGGAAAAAAAATCGTTGTTCCAAAAAAATATATACTTAAAACATAACATAAAGTGGGGGGCTTTGCCCCCACACCCCCCTACTTAAATATACCAACTCCAAGATCGCACTGCAGTGATGAAAACAGCAAAGTAATGGACGTGGCCAAGCGATTTCTTTCCCAGGGAAAGAATTCGCTTATATGCTGCTTCGTCATTTTGCCTTTTCGTCTTTTCAAGTTCGACCAAGATGCATTCGAAAGAATGCGTCTTTGGTCATCTAATAGGAACCCTAACAAACAACTCAGCTGTAAAGTCCATTTCTCTAAATGTACAATAATGCAGTAAAGAATCTGCCCCCTGCCATTAAGTGATAACATAAACAACTCAGCCGTAAAGTTAAGCACCTATAAAAAGGTTTCTCCTGTCTGCTGTTTCACAACTCAGCTAAACTAATGCAGTAAAGAAGCTGGTGTTTCTCTAAATGTAAAACTAATGCAGAATGCAGTAAAGAAGCCCTCTGCCATTAAGTAATAACATAAACAACTCAGCCGTTGCTGTAAAGTTAAGTACCTATAAAAAGGTTTCTCCTGCCTGCTGTTTCACAACTCAGCTAAATTTAATGCAGTAAAGAAGCTGCCATTTCTGCTGTTTCTCTAAATATAAAATAATGCAAAAAAAAGCCTTATATGCAATCAACAAGCTCATATTTATAAATAAAAAATAGTACATAGTGTATATTCTACTGTATTTACCTGCGATCCATTGCAACATCTTCTACTAATCATGTTGCCCAATAGCAGACCGTCCTGCTAACGGAACAAATGTCATTCGGAGTGCAGATTGGCCAAATCAACAGACTGTCAGATCTGAATACCTTCCTGCTGTCTGATGGAGTCGGCAGTGAGCAGAATTACAACCTCTTCATTTTTTAGTAGTACCTGCCTGTTGCCTAAGAAAAATTTTAGGAAAGCTGGTAACTTAACTCTTCAAAAAAAAAAAAAAAAATGGAGAATCTAGCGGTTTGTGTTTCCTCCTGACTGCTTCTGCACTTAAGAATTTCTGAAAGCTAGCCTGAATTTCCTATGGACATAATTTATACATTTCATCACGTGTGATACATTTGTCACAAGAATCCATTACTTTCCACTAGAGCTGTTTGAAGACCCGAAGAATAAAGAATAACACTTCCGTTGTTTTTTTTTTTTAAGCTAAGAGATCAGTGCACAGTAACACCTGTCAAAGATGGGCACTGTACTGTCATTATCTCCACGTTCTGGGAAAGGGAGAAATCCAGAGAATAAGTCTGATTTTGTAGGAGGGTATTTGGCTATTCCTAGCAGCAAGAATGGCAAGCCTGAGAAAAGCCTGAAGAAGCATTCTGTACTGATTTCAGCTCTTACTTGGAAAAGGCTAGAAGCAGTTTCCACAAAACGGAAGAATGCAAAAAAAGTGAATCCTGCCCTCTGCCATTAAGTAATAACATTAACAACTCAGCCGTTGCTGTAAAGTTAAGAACCTATAAAAACGTTTCTCCTGCCTGCCGTTTCACAACTCAGCTAACTAATGCAGCAAAGACGCTGATGTTTCCCCATATGTAAAACTAATGCAGCAAATAAGTTAAGAAGCTGCAGTTTCTCTCTAACTGCATAAGTAATAACTAGGGTAAAAAAAATCTATTGACAGCTAAGTACCAATAGTGCTATATCTGTGAAAAACAAAGTTGCCCCCAAGCGAAAGTTGCTGTAGTCAAACTGAAAAACTTTTTTCGTTCCAATTCACAGGCTTAATTGTAAGTAGAAATATAAAACACGTAACAAATTAATAAAAGGTGAAACTTCATTCCAAAAAATAATAAAACATAAATAATAATCTGAGGTTCTTCCATAAAAAGATATATTTGTTTATTATTTTTGTCCTGTAGGTGAGCGCATACAAATAAAGGGGAAAAAAAGCGTAAAACAAGAGTGCATTGTTCGTTATGTGTTTTTATACAACACGAACATGTACCTTAGGTCAATTAGCATTTACTTTTGGATGTTTCCGTAACCATTTCATATCAAGGTAGAACCAAATACAAGGGATAGCCATGGGTACCCCTTGTGCTAACACGTATGCGAATTTGGTGTTAGCATATTGGGACTGACTCAATATATTAGAGCGACAGCATAAATGGAAGTATAAATTGTGTTTTTATAAGCACTTCGTGGACAACATTTTTTTGTTGTGGGAAGGGGACGAAGAGAAACTTTTGGAATTTATAAGATATTTAGAATCTACTACTACTTTTTTAAAATTCACTGTGAGGTATTCCAGAACAGAATTGGATTTTTTGGATGTAAGAGTTTTACAGGATGATATGGGTTTTAAGACCACTCTCTATAAGAAGAGCTGCTGCAAAAATAGTGTATTGACACAGGACAGTAAGCACCCTAGATTTACATTTGATAACATAGTTATAGGGCAATTGGACAGGATCTCCAGGTTATGCACAGAGGATTGTATGCTTGAGAAAGAGGTTACACAGTTAGGACACAACCTCATAGATAGGGGACAGAATAAGGATAAGATTCTGAAGGTTATTCAGAAGAATAAGGAGCAAAGAAAAGATAAAATGCGCCCATGGTTCCCACAGAATAGGATACAGGAGCCGGGTGAATCTAACATTCGAACACAAGATGATAAAGTGAGGTTGATGTTCACCTATAGCAACAACATTAATGATGTCTGTGATACAGTATGACAAAACTGGAAAATTTTGCTTTAAGATGAAAAAATGAGGAAAGTTGTAGGTGAGGTACTATCTTTTGGGTTCAGGAGGAATAAGAACCTGCTATAGCATGAAGGAAAGAAAGAACATCAGGCCATATCCAGACACAGAGGAACCAGACTTGTAAGGCATGTCCATATATCAATCAAGATACCATGTTTATACACCCGGTTACGGGGAAGGTTTATAAGTTTAATGTTTATGCAAATTGTAAGACCATGAATGTGATATATTTGGCTATGTGTCAATCATGTGAATCTTTTTATGTAGGGAAGACAAACTGCATGCTGAAGAATAGGATATTAAATCAGCTATCTTCTACTAGAATAAAGAATGAACATAATGCTTTATATCAGCATGTTTCTAAGCATGAGGGCCATGGCTTTAGATTCATGGTTATTCACTGTATACAGAAAGGAATTAGAGGGGGAGACCTGGTTAATAAAACTGAATATCAAGAATCCAAATGGATTATTGAACTTATAGCCGATAGGTCACCAGGTCTCTATGATGTTATCCCTTTAAAGCCAGCCCTAAAGAAGAGGTGGGTGAATTACTGATCTGTGATTGGTCATTACATTTTATAAAAAATGGATTTTGCGTTGTTAATAAATTATCTGATGAAGGGCACATGCCCGAAAATGCTAATCACAGTTTGTTATTGTTTTATAGTGGTTTATTATTTTATATGTCAGAATAAAACATTGCATTTTATGCTTAGTAGTGGTTGCTGCTTTTGTTCTTCGTTGATATTCACTCAAAAGGTTGTGGAACTTATACCTCCTATGGTTAGAATGTCATTCCCCGATACTTTCCTCACATAATTCATAGGTTCATAGGTTCATAGGTTCATACTAGGCTATCTGCCCGAGGGCATTTACAAGCCTAGCCCATAGTTTTGTGGCTTAAGCCACCCCTTTAGTATGGGGAACTATACCCATTATTTTGCTGTGCCTCTGTTGAGCAGTGACACTGAGGTAATCCCTGGGGTATATCTGCGATCTCCCATCCATTGGTCAAGATTTCTCTTGAACAAGGCCAGCGAGGTGCTCTGCCTCACATATACGATTTTATTCCACAGCATAGGAGTCTTTGGGTGATGAATCTATCCCTCCAGCACGTCCTATTAATAGCCGTGTCGAGGTTTAAGTCTCCGCCTTGTGGCTCTGACGGATCTAGATTTTTGAGGTGAAGCATATTCATCAAATCTGGGTTTGACATGGCCTTGTATGTTAGGCAAAGGTCACCTCTGAGACTGAATAGAGCTGGAGTTCTTTCAGTCGGGCAGCATAGGACAGATGTTTGAGACCCTTTATCCTTTTGGTGAGGAACTTTGTGGCCTCTCCAGCTGCTGCAAGTGTCGGGTCAGATACATTCGAATGGGGCATTGTATTCAATCATTGGTCTGATGAGTGATGAGTATAGGAGACTATGACCTCCTTGATCTAGATGAGAATCCCTTCATGATAAGGTGGGCAATGTAGAAGGTCTTCCTAACTACTTTAGCTACATGGGTGTCGAATGACAGACTACTATCAACCTGGGTCCCCAGGTCCCTGATAACTTCTTCTGTACTCAGTGGATTGCCACCTATTTGGTAGCTAGGGGTAACCTTGTTTTTCCCGAAGGGTATGACTATGCATTTTTGGCATTTAACTTTAGGCCATGGCTCTGGCACCAGTTATCCGTTTCTGTGAGACCCTTCTGAAGGATATCTGTGTCAGATGTGTTTTCTACTATGGCAGTTTGCAGTCATCTGCAAACTTTGTCAGCCATAACCCTCCTGTGTTTGCTTGTACTTGGAAAAGTAGATGCCAAACAAGAGTGGGCCCAGGACTGAGCCCTGTGGTACACCACTTGTGACAGGCTTTGAGTCTGACATGGCGCCAGCAACTCTGACCCTGTGGGTTCTGTCACTCAGCCAGTTTGCAACCCATCTTGTGATGTATGGGTTAACATTTAAGCTGATGAGTTTTTCAATGATACCCGAGTGGGGTATTGTATCAAAGGCCTTAGCCAGATCGAGGTAGGCTGTATGGACTGCCTTTCCCTCATCAATGGCTTTGGTGACTGTTTCGAAAAAGTCAACCAAGTTTAGAAGGCATGATCTGCCTTTGACAAAGCCAAACTGGGATGGATCCAAAGTCTGCAAATTCCCTATGTCTTTATTTATGAGGTCCATTATGATCCTCTCCATGGCTTTGCAGATAAGGCTTGTCAAGCTAATGGGACGGTAATTTCCAGGGTCGGTGGAGGCACCTTTGGTAAGTGGGACCACAGTTGCAGTGCGCCACTCCTGGGTACATATCCAGAGGTAAGACTATGATTAAACAGCTGTCCTAGCTGTGGGTTTAATTCCTCGTTGAGTTCGTGGAGCACACAGCCGGGGACACCATCAGGTCCCATGGATGCTGTGTTTTTGCTTTGGAGAGAGCAGTTCTCACTTGGGCGTTGGAGATGTTTGGGGGCTGCAATCGCTTGGTATAGATATCTCTCCTTTTGGGGAGGGGAGAAGTTTGCACTGAACCTGTCAGCCAGTATGTTGGCAATGTCTGTAGGATCAGTAATCTTCACATCATTTTGAACTAGTTCTGAGCATATCTGGGAGTTTCCTCCCAGGTTTCTAACATAGCTAAAGAAGGCCTTATGATTGTCTTTTGAGTCTTTAGCTATTTTTCTCTCAAAATTTGCTTTGGATGATTTTATGAGAGCTCTTAGTTTTTTACTTATAGTGATCAAGGGTGTCTTACCTTTTAAGGATTTTGCTCTATCTTGTAGTAGCTTCCTCCTTTTGTTGTAGAGCAGGGGTGTCCAACCTTGTGGCTTACTGGGGCCGCATTGAGTGAACAGAAATGGTCTTGGGGCCGCATATAAAATATATCATATAGTTAACTCTTTCGTTCGAAGACCACAGTCGACCTCCTGGCTGTACTGTAGGTGCATTTGAACAATGAATAAATGTAATAAATGCCTAATATTTGCCTTAAAATTCTAATTCTCATTCTAGTTCTAATTCTCTAATCTAACAGTTAACTCTAACATCTTTGTTAATATCTATATCTATATATATATATATATATATATATATAGATATATATATTTTTTTTTTTTACAAATAAACAGATATTCACTACAGCACTAGCATTTCTCACTGGGAAAACCATTCCAGCACTCCAGCTATGTAAAATGTCAACATCAGCAGTCCTACAATACTATAATCCACAAAAATAACCCAACAAATTTGCAATAAAGCAAATAATTCACATTATGACTTAATAAAACATTTCTGAATAAGCTACATGAGGGTCTCACCCAAACAAATAACTAGTGCCAGAAATATGACCTCAAGCTAAATGCCAAAAAATGCATCATCTTCCCCTTTGATGAATGTCCCCACAAATTATCACATTAATAACAATGTTGTAAGCACGCAATAAGTCGTATGGTACTTGGGCACCCAGGTTGATAGAAACCTGACTTTTGACCACCATGTTGTCTCTGTTGTAAGAAAAGCTTTTTACATGGCCCATTTCATTAGTAAGGGTATCTCATCCAGGGACAAGGCGGTCATAATATCCCTGTATTCTTCCTTTACAAGAGCCATTATTGAGTGCAATGCCCCTTTTGGCATGTGCCTCAGCAAAACACCCTGCCAAAAGAAAGACTACAATCATTTCTGACAAAAAAGGTCAAAGGACTAAGTTCACTTAGTTATCCAAACAGACTAAAAAGCTTCTTGCTTTCCTCTGTCTCTCACTGGCCCCTATAAATTTCATCATTGGCTTGCTTTCCAGGCTAAGAAAGATCCTGCCTTAAGAGACTTCCTCTACCTCAGAAATACTGGTTATACTTAAAACGCTCACTACAAAGACCACAGCTTTCACTGCAACATAAACAAGCCACTTTTTATGGACAGGTTCTTGACACAAAAACCTTCAACTTCTGTAAAAAGCTCTTCTCAATATCAAACAGTGTAGTTCAGCAACACAATGGCTGGATGGATAGCCATAAATGTAGTCCTTGGGTAAGTAGCATAGCCTTCATCAAACCAGATGGAAAATCCACATACTAACCTTTCCCAGCTGGATGGCTAAGATCTAATATTGGTTACTCAAATCTAGTTGCCCAAGAAGAGGGGCATGTTTAACTAAGAATTCCATTTGCAAAATTATATTCAGCTATGTACAAACAGCTTTCTCCTAAAAACTTAACTCATTGATATTTGCCTTGCTGTAATTATAACTGTAAAAAAATGTTTTTAAGTTTATTCTGTACCTCAATGATTCTCACTGTTACAAAATGTAATCTCTGCCATATTGTATGAGTACTACATCCATAATTTGCTGTCTCTCTCTCTCTCATGTATTGTATTATATTGTTTTGTGTTATTTTTGGAGCTTTTCTCCCCGGGCCTTCGCTGAAAATGGACCTGTGCCCAGTCGGCCTTTCCCGGTAAACAAATGTAAAATAAAATAAAATAAATAAAAATAAACCTCCTTCCAATCTAAAGCCATTTGACAGACATTTTAATTTGTGCAGAAGTTACTCACAGACTGACAGTTTACTGAGCTGTAATGCTGACCTTCACTTTTGAAAAAAACAAATTCCCAGACTTTGTCAATAGCTTCAAGTGTAGAGAGGATTATTTATTTATTATATATTTATTTATTTTTGGAAAACATCTTTAAAACTGTTAAATTGATTACACACCCAGAAACACAGAAAAGTTATTGTGATTATGTAAACCACAGACTGCTGCAAGAAATCAAAGTCACATTAGCACTCTATGCTTATGTCCGAACAGATGAATCATACCTGTCAATTCTAAAAGAAGTAAAGTAGCTTAATAAGAAGGTTATTTGCAAGGTTACATGGCAGTTAATATTAGAAATAAGCAGAGATATTAAAAAGGATCTGTTTTTCATAATTATGCCGAAAAGTCTTCCAAGGTAAATACAACTTCTGATTTAGTATGGAAACATACCTCTCAACCTTAGAGCAAGAAATCTGGACAAAGCGAAAAATAAAAGTGGGACACAGGCCCAAAAATAGTTATGCATCACAGACACCATTGAAACAACTGTAGCTGCAAACAATATACATCACTTATAATCTTTCTATCCCATTATTGTCAGTTAAACATTATATGGCTCATTCAGTCCTGCCTTCTTTTGCATCAAAGAAAACCATGCTTTGAAATGACAAATGCATTAAAAATAATAAATAAAACACATTGCATCAACATCCTGCAACTTCCTACCTGCAAGCAACCACAGAGCTTTCACTGAAACTAGGGCTGCTTGTTTCCCCAGAATGACAGCTCTCCCTAATTAAGTCTAATGGTATACAATCTACCAGTATCTGGATTACCTGAAATAAATTAAATTATGGCCTGTAAATTGAAAGTACACTTTGTTTAATTAAATTAAACCCACTTACTATATTTTTTCAGTAACATCCCAATATCCATTTCCAGGTCACTTTACAAGACATTGGCAGTGGTAGACTTGGCATCCTTCAGAACCCCACAGGCCCACGCTAATACATTGTCCATTAAATGTAAATATCCATCCACTGTAAATGGCAAGAAGCTATGTCTTAAAAAATCTACTTCTGGCATGCGTACCAAAGTATTAGGTTTTGAAACAAAGAAACATATTCTCCACATTCCGTAAGTCTCTGTCTTTAATAATCATCTACTTTTGCAGCACTCCCAACACATAAGCACACGCATACACACTAAAATCCCCAACATTTAAAAAATGACATTGTGCCCACTTGATTTGCCAGTATTGATGATCCGCCAAAGCTATGCTTACTGTTGTCCAATCTACCACTGCTTAGAACCCACCAATGAAAAAACAGTACTAGGTGCTTTTTTGTTTGTCTGAAAAAACAATACAACTTTATATGCAACAGTCCCACATAGTCAGTCCACTACTGACCCATTAACCTTAGGTTGCTGTCTCATTCTTACTCCCTGGATGCATTACCTTGGATTACTACTTTTATTTCCTAAGCAAAAGACACAAATTGGAAGATGAGGCAAAAATCCAGACATTCTTTGAAAATCCATACAGTTAAGAGGTATGAGTTCATGTTCAATACAACACTCTCCCTGTCAGGAAAGCCACAATTTAATGAAGTGTACTCTTAATGTATGATATATTTGAGAGCTAACTTGTTTGTGTTCAGTAGGTAGACTGATCATTGTTAGCCTCTTTGTGTATGCGCCTCTCTCTGTCATGCACACATATACACACATACATGCATACACTCTTCTTCTACTTTCACGCACACAATTCTGCTTTCATGTATGCACTCACTCACTCCGTACTTACCTATTAACACAGGTAATTGCTGTCCCTTTCAAAGGTAACAGCGGCAAATCCATACATGAGTCCCTCTTCAGTGAGAACACACACACTGATTGTTTGGCGCAAAATAATGGAGTGAACACACTGACTCTTTTTTGGCTCAAAAACAAAACTAGAAGGGTGCTTTGGCGCATGTGCACACCGACATTAGCGTTACAGGTCACAAACACAAAACAAAAAAAGTGTTTTGGAGCATGCGTACATCCATGTTGCATTTAGAGGTTGAGGGCCGCATGGAAGAGCTCTGAGGGCCGCATGCGGCCCGCGGGCTGCAGGTTGGACACATCTATTGTAGAGTTTGTTTATGGCTGGGGTCCACCAGAGTGGATGCTTGCCTTTGGTACAAAGAGTCTTTGTTTTGCTTGGGATTGCCTTATCCATGCAGTCCTGCAGGTGCTGGTAGAAGGCATTTGTAAGTGATTCAGCGGCTTGAGTACTGTTTTCCGGCTCGGGGCCTTAAAGGAGACCACACTAGTCTTTAGAAGTGTGAAGTAGTTCTTTACTGTGGTCTTTTTATTTCAGGTGGGGTGGGATGAGGACCTCCAGCGAGATTAGTTTGTGATCTGATCTCACCAGTGAGGGGTATACTTCCGTGTTGAACATTGTGCTCCCATGTTCGTGATGATGAGATCAAGTATGTTTTCTCCTCTTGTGGGGATGGTGACTAGTTGTTCCATGGCATTTGAGTTTATGAATTCCAGGAACTTTTGGGCTAGGGTGTTTGGGCTTGAGTAGTGTTCCCAGTCTATATTAGGGTAATTGAAGTCACCTAGTATGATGGTGTTTGGTGATACATTTATCCCTCTAGTGTTTTCAGGAAGGCCATGTGAGGTTCCTGAGTTTGTGAGGGTGGCCTGTAACATGCTACAATTTGCAGACCAGTCTTGCCTATGGTTAATTGCACCTGGATGGTCTCCGATGCATCGCGCGATGCCACCAGTCTTGGGGTGTGGGTGTCTTTGATGAATATGGATACCCCTCCTTTCTTGGTATTGTCCGGATTTTGGGCGGGACGCATGATAAGAGGTAAAACCTGATAGTGCTGGGGTGCTCTCAGGAGCCTTGAACCAGGTTTCTGTCACTGCACAGACATCGATGTTCTCCATACTGAGAAGGGCCTCTTTGAGATTTAGACTTCTGGCATTGAGCAGCATTACCCTTAGTTTTTTCCTTTTTGTGTTCTAGGGTGGTAGGTTTAGAATTTGAGCCTTGCCTAAAAAGGCACTATGGGGTGGCAAGAGCCTTTGCCAATATCCGAATCCCAGGGTGACAGGTGCAAGCCGTCCCTTGCAAAGCAGCGTGGCTTGTCCAGCATGTCATCCCAGGCAGACAGACATTGGATCCCCTTTGAATGACACCAGAGTTTAAGCCAATTGTTAAAGCTGATCATCTTATCTCTGTATTGTGGCATCATTCTTGGTGAAGGTAGGATACTGCTCAAGGTCAGGGTCATACCTGCCTGGGCTACATAATCAGAGAGCTCCTCAATGTCTCTTTTCATGTAGTCCTCAGGTCGTTTACACCAGCGTGGACAATGACTGAGTCATATTTGTACCTGCTGTTGAGAGACCTGAGTGCTTGCTATGTGGCGGATTCTAGCGCCCGACAGGCAACTTACTGTGACCTTCTCCTTACTCAGTCTGGTGCAGTGTGTCTGACTATGGAGTCACCAATGACTAGTGTGTCTGGCATTGTGTTTGGCCTTAAGGGCTGTGACTGTTTGACACTCTGACTGTGAGGTCTATGTGTTGCAGGTGTTGTGTTCTGAGGTGGTGGTTGTTTGGGTGTCTGCTTTGGTGGCCTCTGCTGTTTTGGTAGATTTCTGATCAGAGCCTGTCTTTGTGTGTTTATGTGTATGATTTGAGGTTGTGATGGTACTATGTGAGACTGGGTCTATAGTGTGTGTGGTAACCTTCTCCTCCTGACTGGTCTTGCCAGTCCTATGTTGAGAGAGCTCAGCCTCCAGTTTGGCCGTATAGTTGCATCTCTCGCATGTATTTGTGTTTTGTGGGAGGAGGAGAGGGTTGTGTACATGAGGCAATTGTAACATTGCCTCAATATTCCCAGGTTCACCAGCTGAGCAGGAGAGGACACTAGCAACTGATCCCTCGACATGCTAGAAGGACTAGACAAAAACTTTAAAAGAGATTCCGGGGACGGAGTGACCGAGAAATGGGGTTTGCCTTTTGGGGTGCTATCTATAAGAGTGCCGTATCAAGGTAATAAGTACTGTAGGAACAAGTGCTAGGTTTAACAGATAGAGAAAAGTCTACTTGGAGTCAAGTAGAGATGATCTTTAGGTATTAGAGAAAGTGCTAGTAACAGGGATGCTTAAAGGTAAGATTGAAAAGAATGCACTCTGCAGTGTGCACTAGAGAAGTTAGATATGAAAGTAGGTAACTTGAGTTTTACCTGTTTAAAAGTTAAGGTTTAGTGGAGAGTTACTATTTTTAAAACAGCAAGATGGACTGAAAGTGGTTACTTTTGTATTTTGGTACTATGAAATACTGTAGGATGGCCAATAAATTTAAATAATTGAAGGTGGGATTTCAAAAGTGATGGTTTTGTGATTACTCACATAAGCCAGTGAAAGTAGAGAGAAATGAGATATATGGTCAGATTAACATAAGAGGCGGGCAACTAGAAAGACAGTGGTATTTAACAAGACAACTTAAATGGGTGGGAGGGAGGGAAAAAATTCTGCCTGACTCAGAACAGAGAGAGCTGTGGTCTCTTTTGAAGTTTTAATATGCTGTTAAACAGAATGCAAGCAAAACACAAGGTAAAGAAAACAAACTACAGTATTCAAAATATAGAAAGACAACACAGAAATACAAAAAATAACAGCAAACTAACCTTTCCTTCACAGCAAAGTGTAGCAGAGTCTGGATGAGCCTCAAAAAGATGTATACTTGGAATTAATGGGGGGGTTGAAGGTACTAGAGCTTTGCAGTAACGGAATATCAGACCCTTGCTCATCAGGAGGTAAAATACATTTAAGGTTCAATTTTCTGATAAAAAGTTTGGGTTACTTTACCACATCGACCAAATCAGGTTTGTTAGAGGGTACATATTTAAAACTGTGTTGGAACAACGAACCAAACACAGGAGAAACAAGAAGTGAGAAAAATTGTAAATCTTACAACCTTGAAATTTGTACACATTATCAGATGCATCAACATGGTCATGACCATCAAATATGTTGTCAACTACTAGTTCTGTGGTAGTTTCCAATGAGAGTTCCAAAACACCTGTACTTTTTCTTGATTTCCACATGTCTCTGCTTTACACAGATTTTCATAACAGTTCCAAAACACTTTTAATGCCTCTACAGGATCTCTCGTTATTTTCCCTAAGCTTGGCAACAACTCGTTCTACTTTCTGTTTCAATTTTTGTCACATTTTATACACCTTATATGAACTATTCTGTTGCTTGAGTCATTGTGCTTAAAGCTTTTGTGCTCTGGAGTCATTATCTAAAAAGCAGTTGCCTACAGTAATCTTCCTAAACTCATGCATATTATCGAGGTAGTCCCCTATTTTCTCTGTAGCACTTTGCAGTTGTCCCTCTTCTTGTTCTGTGAGATACCCCATTCTGCAATACTTTAACTTTTGTCAGCCCCTGTAAATAATTTACTTCTTCACCATCTCTGTTTTTCTTTTATTTCTACCCTATTTTTAAACTCCACCTTCATTTTATCCAACTATCCGCGGTGGTGCAGTGGTAGCGTTGTTGCCTCACAGCAAGAGGTTCTCCTGTTTGATTCTCGGCTAGAGTGCGGGGAGTGCCTTCTGTGTGGAGTCTGCATGTCCTCCACACAGTTGGGTGGGCATTCGAAAGACATGCGTAAATGGGCGTGCCTTCGTTGAAGATTGAACGTCGAGCTGGCACCTCGGCGTTCATGAAAATCTACTGCCAATCATTAGCGGACCAGAGTTCCGCTGTGGCAACCCCTAGCCGGGAAAAGCCGAAAGACAAACAACAACAACCTTCATTTTATCCAACTCCTTTTCAATATTTTCTAAAGAAATTTCTGTCTTCCCTAATAACTCTTGAATAATTTTCACTACTCAATCCTTAGATTCCTCTCTAACAGATAGGTGGGAATGTGCCAGTGTCTCATTTTTATTTCATCACCCTGCATTTTTATTTTACTTATTATTGGCATATGATCTACAACAGTTATTGGATGTGTATCGAAAACACTTACAGGCTTTAATTGATCTGTGATCACTGTGGTGATTTATATGCCCAATTAAACCTTCAATTTTGTGCTCTTTCGTTGTTGACTGGGTGCTTATTTTTGGTTATCAGTCCAGCTGGCACCTTCCATTTGAACTTGGCTTTAATTGATCTATAATGAAAGTTATCCATGCTAAGATGCAAGGTACAGCTTCTGCTTCTACTTACACTAAGTGTTGTCTGTTTTTGTCTTACCTGTATACCTTGTATTGAGCTTGAATGCTTTCAGAATAGAGTATCTTTTAGCCATTGAAAGAAAAACATATTGTTTTTAATGCCCTTATCATCTTGTCTCTACAGAAACATGAAAACCAGATACACAGTTCCTTCAGCTACAGTCTTCTCATGTTGAGTTTTGAACATTTATTTGCTAAAAGAAAACTTTTCATTACATTCAATGTTCTTTTATTTACTTGCTTCCACTTAAAACTTGTTAGACCAAGCCAAAGGCCCTAATCCAGTTATTCCCCTATGCAAAAGAAAGAAAAAGCATATCAGTTTTACTTATACCATACTGTTTTGTCCAGGCTTTCTTCTTTTAACTTTGCAGTGCCTACATTTCTTAAAGCTAAACAAGAAAAAAGAAAGAAAGAAAGAAAGGAAAAAAGGGCACCTGTTTACTTTAGTATCCCCATTCCACATAAAGTATAACTGAAAAAGCATTACTATATAACATGCAGTATATGTCATGTGTAATAAAAATGCTGTTAAGAACAAAAATTATTTTACTTACAAGTTACCTCTTTCCTTCCTGTCAGCCTCTCCTTACTGTTTTTCCAAACATTAATGACATGAAGTAGGGCATATGTGTTGGAGTCCCCTACAAGTTTAACAAAGTCAAATAAGTCCAGTATTTCCAGGTTTTCTTGTTCTACCACTGTTCACAAATGTGATTGATGCTTTGTAATCCCACATTTATTCATCAATTTCCGAGTTGCTGGTTTTCCTCATTTTGATCTCCATCTCATAACTCCAGTCTCTGGTTCATTTCCAATGTACTCCTGGTTCTTCTAGTCAATTCTTGTGCTTTTTTCTGTCTCTCAAGCATTTTCCTTTGGAATATCATAAAATATATTATTGGTGTAGTCTCTCTATGGCCTTTATTGTCAGAAGAATAAGAAGCAGAACTCCGTTCTGTTTGATAGCTCACTTTTTGTTGGACAAACATTTGTATTTCCTGCTTAGCATGTTCTGCGTAAAAAAAAAAAAAAATGACTTTGACTTTCCAGGAAAAAAATATTCTGAAGATAGCTGGATACAGCAGCTTGAATCTCACACCTGCTTCTTGACATTCCCTGATTGCTGAAATAAATGTACACCTCTTCTGCCTGGTGTACAGTGAGTAATCATTTTCCATAAACACTGTAATGTCTCCAACTTTTAGTACTTTGTCTTTCTGCCACAGTTTTGTTGGAATCAACTCTTTCTGCTGGTAGGATTGCATCTTTGCTATTAGAGGTCTTGGCTGCTTTCTCGTGGCCAGGTTTGGAACATATACATGATTTGTCCTTTCAGTTAACAACTCCTGCTGTGGAATACCAGTCCAAGTGCTATTTGTTGTGCTTTCATAAAGTTAATACAGTCTGTTTCCTCCATTTCCTCTGGTAGAGTAGAAAATCTCATGTTTTCCCTGTATGTTCAGTCCTCTAATTCTACCATTTTTTGAAACATCTCTTCCTGAACAGTCTCATACTCAGCCAGACTTTTCTTCATTTTTGACCTCTGATATTTGCAGTTTTATCAGCTCATCTGAATATCTGCTTAAAGCTTCTTCCATTTTTTCCAGCCTTTTTATTTGAGTTGATATACCCCTTCAATGTGTTTATTTTGATCAGCTCGGAGCACATTTAACTTATTTTTCCTCTACATTAGTGGAAGTCATGTATTTTATTTATTTATTTAACATTTGTTTATCAGGAAAGTCCAATTGGACACAGGTCCTCTTTCAGCAGAGGCCCGGGGAGAAAAGCTTCAAGAGTAAACAATAAATTTTCATGCACACATTACAATACATCAAAATGTATAAACAAAATGTAGCATACATAAGAACATACAAATTTGTTACATCTTGACAACAAAACCTAGGCTTTGAACATAGCTAATACTATTTGTAGGTAAGACGTATGTCAAGATATAAAGTTAAGAGAGGTTGGTACAAACAAAGGATTAAACACCGGGGGAGAAGTTGGATATGTTTTGGGTATACTGTGATGTATCAGAGCACTCATGAGGGGTAGTACAGGAACATAGCCACTTATTTTTTAGATAAGCTTTAAGTGATGACTTAAAGTGGTTAGTGGATGAGACTGAGAAAATGGAGTTAGGAAGGGAGTTCCATATATGAGATACATAGATGGAAAATAAAGATTCTCCTGCAGTGTTGTTGGCCTTGGAGATGGTGAGTAAGTTATTGTTGTTAGAGCGAAGTGGTCTGCTGGACCTGTAAGGAAGGATGAGATTTTGTAGTGCAGGGATTCTAGTTGGTTTTGTTACAATTTTGTGAGTTAGACAGAGTTGGTTGTAAAGAATAATGTTGGGAAGCTCAAGCCAGTCTAGTATCCTTAAAGCTGTACACTGAAGTGTTCTATATGGGCAGTCAGATGCAAACTTAGCAATTGTATTATAACATGCTTCTAGCTTAGATAAAAGTTTTCCTTACATTAATTAAAACTGGAGAGGCATATAGCAGAGTGGAAAGCAAATGGAGTTTTGCTAATGTAATTTTGGCCATTATGGTCAGGAACCTTTTGTGCCTATATAGACTTCCAAGTTTCTTATGGACTTTTTTATAGTTAGGGAGACATGCAAGTCAAATTTTAGGGTATTGTCTATTTCCACTCCAAGAAGCCTTGTATGGGTTGTTGGGGAGATCACAGTATCGTCTTTGGCTATTATGTTAAATGTTGGGAATGAGATAGATGTCTTGTTAGGTTAGAAGAGTAATAATTTAGTTTTGTTTGGGTTCAGGATTAGATGGGTATTGACTAACCATGTTTCAACAGAACTGAAAGATTCCTGTGTTTGAGACTGAAGAGTTGATAGAGAAGTGGCAGCACAGATAAGTGTTGAATCATCTGCATACTGTATTATAGAACCATGTGGAGTAGCTGTGTGTAGATTATTAGTAAAGAGGGAGAAAAGGAGAGGGCCCAAGATAGATCCTTGCGGGACGCCAATGGATAAAGGAAGGCATGGAGACAGGTCACCCTGCCATAGAACAGATTGTTGATGGCCAGATAAATAGTTATGAAACCATGCTGTGGCAGATGGTGAGAAGGATAGTTCAGTTAGTACATCTATTAGTTTGGAATGGGAGACCATATCAAAAGCTTTTGATAAGTATAGAAAGATGGCAGATACAAAGTTGTTGTTATTCCTGTGATGGTTTACAGTATTAGTGAAGGATAAGAGAGCTGTAGTGGTACTATGTGATGGGTGAAACCCATGCTGAGTGTTGCGAGAAGGTTATTTGTTAGTAAGAATTTCATGTCCTGGAGATAAAAACACATCAAAGCTGGAGCTTGAACTGCTTTTTGCTGAACAGCTGCAGGATTCTTTCCAGTCAATGTTTTCCTCACCTTTTGTTGTTGATTTTCTTTCAGGTTCTCTAAATGCCTTCTTTGCTGGCATCCTGGTAGTACACTTACTAGCCAGTAACCGAAATTTACCCAGAAAGACAAATTCACTACCTCTCTTTTCTGATTTTCTGTTTTCACAATGGGAGACCTGAAATTAAGCTATTACTCAGTATGCGGCCATCTTGGAAGTCCCTTCTAATATTGTTTTCGGCTTCTATCTCTTTTGTATTTCACCGCTACTATTTTCCAAACTTAGTCCATAAATTCTTATTTTTTGTTGTAATCTGAATGTATTATGGCAATTCTACAATGATTCCTTTCGTGTGACCTATGTTGTTTCACGTGTATGTTGTGTAGCACTGGAGTTTAATGCATTTGTACTTAATCCTTGTACAAGCAATTCTATTGTTTTTCTCTGTCTTATATTTTACAAACTTCACTATTGGTTTTATCTTCAAAATGTATTATTGCATTGTATTTTATATATGGTTTTGTTGTATGGTTTCTGTCTGTAAACACTTACTATTATGGTCAACTGAATGTCACCTTAACTAATGTCTAGATTAGGTTTGAAAAGGGTTACATGACCCGAGCACCTACCCAGTTAACAAATTTAAATAAAATAAAATTAATAGAATGCACCCACATTCTGTTAAAATAACTAGTTGCCCAAAAGAATTTAATCTTTTCCATCTATTACTTTTATCAGTTCCTCCACTGATAGCTATATAGCATTTTTTTATGACAGTTACTATATTTTGGTTCCACTTAGAGAAGCACAAAACCCAGACATTAGTTCCTTTTTGCTAAAGTTAACACTGTCAGTGGCAGCCAAACGGTTCAACACTAGACAGTCATAAATAAATTATAAAAACATAAAAATACATGCTAATGGCATATCAGTTCATATAAGGATGCTCCCTCAGACTAAAACATTACTGCCTTTAATACCATTATTGCGGTATATAGCATTCATTTAGATTATTACTTCTCAGATTACACGCTTTGCATATAGAAATGACTAGCCATCTAACAGCCTCAAACATTCTCACTTTACAGTCCACAATTTGAATATAGCATACCTTTTCTAATCTCTGCATTATCCAGTCATAAAAATGTTAAAGTCTTCTAAAGTACATTTATTAACTGAATGTGATTTCACCTCAGGATGAACACTACTGCACCTTATTAAAAAGAGTGTGGTGATTCCCTGTACTGCTGTGATCTCTTTCTGTAGTCAGTAATTTCAGTAATTTTCAAATGATGTCATCTTAACTACCATCCATGATGTTAGACACAATGAATCCCTCTTACCGCTCTGATTTCTTCATGCGCTTACTACTTTTCAAATTCCGCTATCTTATCTACTGCATCACCGTGTTACATGCTCTCAATCCCTATCTCTTACTCCTCTAACCTTTCCCTGTACTTATTAGTTTTCAGACTCTGAAATCTTAACTACCATATTACCTTGTTCCAGAAACTAATCCTGCTTTGTCTACCACCAATACGTGTTCCTCCATCTGCTCTTAGAGCAACCAAAGCTAAACCTGACTGAAAACAGCATAACTGTGCCAGTAACACAGGGAAAAATAAAACAGAAGACATTCCAAAACAGAGTGCCATTTACAGTCTTGATTATGTACTGGCTGAATTAGATACATGAACTGATATTTCAATAAACTAAGAAACAGCTTCAGTTTAATCAGATCATTTAGCCTGGATGCAAATCCAGCATTTAAACTAGTCTGCTCATAATATTCTTTAATTTCAGCTAGATTAAGAAGATCTCCACCCCTGAAAGACTTAAAGATATGCTGCAATATTTGAAATCTAAACACATGTTCTACCATCCTGTAAGGAATGATCTGAAACTACACCATCACTAAACATTCCTATTAACAGAAAAAATATGAACATAAATTGTACATTTACATTTTCAAATAATTTTACCTACAATTTAAAACATACAAGTGGTAATATATATATGAGATGCTTGGCTTTACAATTAGCATAACCTGATAATGATGGCACAATTTGCCATTTAATTTTTTGTTTGTTTGTTTAATTATACAACTCACTTTGCAGTGATACTCGGAACAACCAAACTTTTTCGGTGAAATGCATGATCAGTGACAGCTTTTCTAACTTGCACCAGGGTTGTATGATGTCAGAGTTGACTATATTAGTATGAGGATTTGTGGATATTAGGGAACTTGTGCTCACATAAAAAAGTAGAAAAGAAAAACATTTACAGATTACCTGCTTAACTAAATGGGTTCAGCTGTTTGTGTTTCACTGAAAGCAGTCCATGGACAATCTGTATGCATAAACCATATCCTTTTAAAAATATCAAATTTTTTAATCCACTTATACACAGTAAAATCCAAACACATAAAAGAAGCCTTCTTCACAGATGTATTATGTATAATGAAATTAGAACTAAGTTCGAAATGTTTCAGACTTCATCTTTTTTTGTAAGAAAATATGTTAATTTCTACCTACTCTCATCACCTGTATGGAACCCTAAATAGGCATTTATTAAAAATATCATAACTTATGTAAATTTAATGTAATGTGTAATTTCATTTAAAAGGAAAAAAAGATGAAGAGCTGATGTTACCCAAAGAGGTAACTGGGAACATATGTTTTGGGAGAGTAATGAGTAGGCAGACTTTAAAAATTCCCAACAAAGTAGTCTGTCAGGAATACTGAGAGAACAAATGAGTGCAACAAATTTTTTTCTTTATTTTTTTTAAGCTGTGATATATGATCTGAATTGCCTAGACATAGTAAGACCTTGTTAAATTTAAGTCTGGTGGCTGCCAAAACAGCAGTTATTAGAAAATGGAAATCAAAATCAAAACTGACTACACTTGAAGTAATGAAAATTATGAACCAGGCTTTAGTGCTTAGGAATCTGTCCCGCAGTTGAATCAAACAAAAATGGACAACTGGATATGAAAGTTATGTACTTACGATAATAGATTCATGTTGTCTGTTCTTTGTCTGGTTCAATATCCCTCCCGCCAAACCACTCCAAATTATCCCCTTATTCTGGAGGACCGGGTTAGGATTATAATTACTTCTCTCAGGAGCTTATTATTGGAGGCTTCATGGCCTTGGGATATGTCACCTATTCACACAGAATGTTTTGTTTGCTTGTTAGGTATTAATCGTGTCAGTATGTAGACACTGTAAACTTGAACTGAGGTACTGAAGTGGAGAGCAAAGGATTATGGGTAGGTGGGAGTCAGAACTCCGGAATAAAGTCTTCCTATTCTGTGCTGAGGTCGGATCCTGTCAAATCGGACAACCCACAGCTGAGCTGGGCAAAGAATAGACAACATGAATCTATTGTTAAGGTAAGTACATAACTTTTGTTTGCTTATTTGTAGCCAAGATCTGCAAAGTTATGCATGCACTCAAGTCACTACACCATAGGTACTAGTATGATTCTACCACAGTCCATTTGGGAATTAATGACCTGAGACATACCTCCTGGACTATATGAAGAGAAACACTGTTGATCTCTCTGAATGTGTATCTCAGACAGGTATGTCCCTTGCACTGAACAGCACTCTACTTTCACCAAGGATAACTGACCCAACACTACAACCTGTGAGAGATGCACTTATATAGCCAAACTGGAAGCAAAGTTCTCTTCATCCAAGAGGGGACTAGACAGTCAAGAGGAGAAGGTAAACACTTGCACCACACCACACTCATCACATAGTCCCTCAAAACCTACACCACCAAAACACACACATAGCAACAAAAAACACACACCTACATTCGCGGAGGCTCTCAATAAAAATCTGCTCAAGTAACAGAGACCTCCAATGCAGAAATGCATGCAACCTACACCCCCAACACAACCCAAATGACACATAGCTCACAAACTCAGTGTGCCACTCATCCACAGCCCATAATGCATAACAACATACCAAACACTCTAGTCGTAGGTGACTCTATAGTCAGGCACACTGATGTTCCACTCACCAGGCTAAACAATGAGAAAGTTACTGTCAGCTGCCTGTCGGGTGCCAGGATCCACCACATAATGCATGCACTCAGGTCACTCCACAACAAGTACAAATATGACTCTGTCATTGTCCATGTTGGTGTGAATGACCTGAGATGTACCTCCCTGGACTACATGAAAAGAGACATGTAGAAGCTCTCCGATCTTGTAGCCCAGGCAGGTTATGACCCTAGCCCTGAGTAGCATCCTGCCATCACCAAGAATGATACCACAGTAAAAGGACAATTGGCTAAGCTTCTGGTGTCATTCTAAGGGATCCAGTATCTGTCTGCCTGGGACGACATGATCGACAGATCACGATGCTTTGCCAGAGATGGCCTGCACCTGTCGCCCTTGGGATTCCGGATACTGGCTAAGGCTCTTGCCACCCGTATAGTGCCTTTTTTAGGCAAGGTTCAAATGACAAATTCACCACCGTTAACAGGTACAAGCAAGCAAAATTTGAGGGTAATGCTACTCAATGCTAGAAGTCTAAACCTCAAAATGCATTCACTCGAGGCACTCCTTAAAATGGAGAACATCGACATCTGTGAAGTGACAGAGACCTGGTTCAAGGCTCAGAGAGCACCACTGTATTACCAGGCTATAATTCATACCACACCTTTCAGCCACCTAACCTGGACCGAAACATTAAAGGTGGAGGCGTGTCCATATTCATTAAGGATATCCACACTTCCAGGCTAGTTGCTCAGCATAATGCACCCGAGATTATCCAAGTGCAACTAACTCTGGGCAAGACCGCAATCCAAATTGTAACTTGCTACAGATCCCCCACCATGCCCCAGGATTCCCACTCCTCATTTCTTGATACACTGGAAAATATTAGGGTACAACCCAACACCCTAATAATGGGCGATATCAACTACCCCACCATTAACTGGGAAAACTACTCATGTACCAACTCTTTTGCTCAACGTTTTCTGGAATTCATAAATTCCAATGCCTTGGATCAACTTATCCACACTCCCACCAGTGGCAGCAATATCCTAGACCTGGTCAACATGGGCGACCGGTGTTCTACACCAGAGGTCAATTCCTCATTGGTCAGATCCGACCACAAGCTAATCAGCCTAGATATCCACACCCCGCCCCCACCCCCCATTAAGGAAACCACCATAAAAAATTTCTCCAAAGCCAACTTCACACTTCTTAAGACAGAAGTGGCAAACTTCACGACACAAATGCAGACGGACAATAGAAGTACGACTGCTGAATCCTACACAAATGCACTTTATAACACTTGCATGAGTGCATGGATCGTGCTATCCCTAATAGAACCAAGATGCTATCCTCCAAAAAAAGGAAGCCAATCTGGTGGTCCCCTGCCACAAACAAACTCTACAACAGAAGAAAGAACCTGTTGCAAAAAAGAGTAAAATCCCATGACTGGAAGAACTCTCTGGTAAGCCTCAGTAAGAAGCTGAGATCCCTCATAAAATCCTCCAAAGCTAGTTATGAAAACAAAATTGCCACTGATTCTAAAGACAACCACAAAGCATTCTATAGCTAAGTCAAGAATCTCAATGGCAACACTCAGATCTGCTCTGAGTTATAGCACAATGGCACTAAATATACAGAGCCAACTGATATTGCCAACATCCTGGCAGACAGGTTCAGTGCTAACTTTACCCCCTTCACCCCCTAAAGGGCCCATCTCTATACCAGAAGAATGCAAAGTTCTCTAATCACGGCTGCACAGGTAAAAACCACACCCTCCAAAGCAAAGAACACAGGATCCATGAGACCTGACAACATCCCAGGCTGCATTCTACATGAACTACAGAATGAACTGGCACCCAACCTAAGCATCATGTTCAATTATAGCCTCACCTCAGGCTTTGTGCCCACTGAATGGTGCACAGCGACAGTTAGCCCACTACACAAAGGGGGAGCTACCACGGACCCCGGGAACTATTGCCCCATTAGCCTAACGAGCTTGGTCTGCAAGGCCATGGAACGTATCATCATGGAACTTATAAACAAAGACATTGGTAATCCAAACTCTGGACCCCACCCAGTTCGGGTTTGTAAAAGGCAGATCATGTTTCCTAAACCTAAATGACTTGTTAGAAGCAGTCACCATAGTCGTAGATGAGGGTAGGGTGGTTCACACAGCCTATCTAGATCTTGCCAAGGCTTTCGACACCATCCCCCACTCTGGAATTATAGATAAACTCACTAAACTATGTATAAACCCCTGTGTCACAAGATGGGTTGCCAACTGTCTCACTGACAGAACCCACACTGTGAAAGTAGCAGACTCCAAATCCGACTTCAGACCAGTGACAAGTGGAGTACCACAGGGTTCGGTCCTGGGTCCTGTCCTGTTTGGTATCTACTTTTCTGAAGTACAGGCTAACACAGAAGGTCTTTGGCTAATGAAGTTCGCAGATGACTGCAAACTAGGAGCCATAACTGAAACTCCTAACGATGTGGACATCCTACAAAAGGGCCTCACTGAGACAGATGCCTGGTGTCAAAGCCATTGCCTCAAGCTCAATGCCAAAAAGTGCAATGTCATCCCCTTTGGTAAAAACTCTGTACCCATGAGCTGCCACATAGGTGGTAGTCTACTTAACACCAAACGTGTGATAAGACACTTTGGCTCACAGGTGGACAGTAGTCTCTCCTTTGATAATCACATCACCACAGTAGTCAGGAAATCCTTATACGTGGCTCTCCTCATCACAAAAGGTTTCTCATCCAGGAAAAAAGAGGTCATTGTTCCCCTCTACTCGTCACTCATTAGACCCATTATAGAGTACAACGCCCCTTTTGGTATGTACCTCAAAAGACATCTACAACAACTGGAAAGGCTGCAGAAATACCTCACAAAGAGGATTATTGGCCTCAAACAGATCCCCTATGCAGACCGTCGCATATCGTCCACTCAGAGGCGATCTCTGCCAAACATACAAAGCTAGGTCAAACCCAGAGCTGTTGGACATGCTACACCTAAATAAATCCCAATCCCTCTGAGCAACATGCTCTTGGGACCTAAACCTTGTCACCACAATAAACAGAACATGCTGGGGGGATAGATTCCTGTCCCAGAGACTTCCCATACTCTGGAGCAAACTACTTATCTATACCAAACAAAGCTCCTCATTAGCACTCTTCAAGACAAATCTTGATGACTGGATGGGAAATAGGAAATTCACCCCAGGGATCACCTCTGTGGCTCTGCTCGCCAGGGGCACAGGAAAATCATTTTCTTGGATGGCGAAAGCCAGGGTACCTTTTTGGCTAGGCTTGTATAGGCCCCTAGGGCCAATAGCCTAGTACCTACCTATGAACTTCAATAATTGGCTTAGTTTCTGGTGTCTTTCCATGAGGATTCAATATTTGTGAGCATGGAAAGACATTGTTAACAACTTACATTGCTTTGCAAAGGATGGTCTGCACGTCTTCTCCTAGGCTTCCAGATATACAACTTTATCCACCCCTTTAGAGCCTTTTTAGGCAATGTCAAATTGACAAAACTACTGACAAAGCAGATAAAACCCAGAGAAATCTAAAGGTGTTACTGCTCAATGCTAGGAGCCTAAAGCTCCACATCTTACAAGCTCTACTCACTCTAGAGAATATAGACATCTGTACCATTACCGAGACATGGTTTAAATCCACAGAAGGCTTCAGTGCCTTCCACATATTTAGACCAGCTGCACAAAGAAGGATAAATGGTGAAAAAGTCTTAATCTATATTAGCAACAAGCATAACTCTACATTGGTTAAGAAGAACAATGCCCTGGAATTTATCAATGTGCAAATCACCATAGACAAAGTCCTATACCATATTCTAGCAAGCTACAGGTCACCCCCTATATCCCCAGGATCCCATAGCTCATACGTAGACTTACTGGAGTTACTCACCATCAAACCAAATACCCTGTCCATGGGAGACTTTGACTATCCCATTATAGATTGGGAAACATACACTGCCTCATACTTGCAGGCACAATGATTACTAGACTTATTAACGTAAATACCCTTGACCAGTAGGTGCACACACCCACCAGAGATTCAAACATACTGGGCCTGGTACTCAGCAATATGGGAAAAGCACTGTAACCCCTCCCCCCTGTCATGTTCTCACTGGTGAGGTCTGTAACACCAGCTACGAAAACAAAATTGCCACTAATTCTAAGGACAACCACAAAGCATTCCATAGTTATGTCATGAATCTCAATGGCAACACCCAGATCTGCTCTGAGTTACAGCACAATGGCACGAAAATTACAGAATCAACTGATATTGCCAACATCCTAGCAGATAGGTTCAGTGCTAACTTTACCCCCCTCCTACACCCTAAAGGGCCTATATCTATACAGGAAGAATGCAGAGTCCCAGTAATCACAACTACGCAGGTAAAAGTTGCACTCTCTAAAGCTAAAAACACAGCATCCATGGGACCAGACAACATCCCAGGCTGCGTTTTACATGAATTTCAGAACAAACTGGCTCCCCACCTAAGCACCGTGTTCAGTCACAGCCTCATGTCAGGCTTTGTGCCCACTGAATGGTGCACAGCAACAGTTATCCCACTCCACAAAGGGGGAGCCACCACTGATCCTGGTAACTATCGCCCTATTAGCCTGACGAGCTTGGTCTGCAAGGCCATGGAACTCATAAACAAAGACATTGGTAACCTCCAAACTCTGGACCCCACCCAGTTCAAGTTTGTGAAAGGCAGATCATGCCTCCTGAACCTGATCGACTTCTATGAGGCAGTCACCAAAGCCGTAAATGAGGGTAAAGTGGTTCACACAGCCTATCTTGACCTCGCCAATGCTTTGGACACCATCCCCCATTCTGGAATTATAGCCAAACTCACTAAACTAGGTATAAATCCCTAAATCAGAAGATGGGTTGCCAACCGGCTCACTGATAGAACTCACACTGTAAAAGTTGCAGACTCCAAATCTAACTTCAAACCAGTGACAAGTGGAGTACCACAGGATTCAGTCCTGGGACCTCTCCTGTCTGGTATCTACTTCTCTGAAGTACAGGCTAACAGAGAAGGCCTCTGGCTAATGAAGTTCACAGATGACTGCACGCCGGGGATCACCTCTGTGGCTCTGCTCAACAGGGGCACAGGAAAATAACTTTCTTGCGTGGCTTAAGCCAGGGAACCTTGTTGATAAGGCTTACTTAGGCCCTTGGGCCAACAGCCTAGTACCTAACTATGAACCTTGCAACAGTTAGGAATTATTCCAAAGCAAATTACACTTTATTAAGAGAGAGTTTATCAAAATTCAGTGCCTCTTCCAACTCCGAGTTCATAACAACCTATGCGGACTTGTTCAGAGAGATCCTGTACAAACATATAAATGGATGTATAGATGCTGATATACCTTCTAGAAATAAGCCTGAAAAAAAAACCCTCTAAAAACAAACCACTGTCAGCCTTCCAATACTGGACCCAGCCAGGGTTGTCTTTGTCAAGGGAAGATAATGTCTACTAAATCTGGTGGACGACTTTGAGCAGGGCGTACATTCGTTGAAGGCTGTACATCAGGGCTGGCAACTCGGCACGTAAAAATCTACTGCCAATCATTAGCGGACCGGAGTTCCACTGTGGCGACCCCTAACCAGGAAAAGCCGAAAGACAACAAAAACAACACAAGGCAATGGATGAGAGGAAAATGGTGCATACCACCTACCTGGACTTGGCTTAGGCATTTGATACAATACTCCACTTGAGCATGGTTGAAAACTCACCAAACTGAGCAAAACCCCCTACGTAACTCGCTGACTTGCCACCTGAGTCATAGACATGAAACAGAGAGTCAGGATTTGTGATAACACTTCCACTAAGAGACCGGTTACCACCGGGGTACCTCAGGGCTCTTTGCTGGGACCATTCCTATTTGGCATCTACTTCTCTAAGGTAAAGGCTATTGTCAAGGGCCTTTGGCAGACCAAGTTTGCAGATGATGCAAATTGGAAGCTGTCATACACTTTCCCACCATGACACAGACCTCTTACAAGACGCTCTAACAAAGACAAATGACTGGTGCCAAAGTCACAGACTAAAACTCAATGCCAAGAAATGCATTATAGTGCCTTTTGGGAAAACTGACACCCAAGCTAATTATTCCATCGATGACACCCCTAAGAGTTGACTCAGTAGTTGGGGATCTGGGAATATATCCAAAAGGTAATCTGGCCTTTGACCAACACATGATCAAGGTAGTAAGAAAATCATTCTGTGTCACCCAACTTATAAGTTAGGGCATGGCATCCAGTTTCAAAGGAAGTCTTATTAGACCCATTGAGTATATGCCCCCCTGTGGCATGTACCTGACAAGACCTATGCAACAGTTGGAATGCTGCCAAAAATTCCTTACCAGAAGATTCCAGGGTATAAACACATTGTCCTATACAGAACACTTTAAAGCCCTATCTCTGTACTCTGGCTCCTACAAGTCACTGAGAGGTGATCTATGCCTGGCATACAAAGCATCCTCTGATCCAGCTCTGATGGACCTTTTGCACATCTGAAAACAAACAGTATTAGAACCACTAGATCTAAGGATTTAATTTTTGCTTATGGCATAAATAAGACACGTTGGTGAGACATTCACAGGATCCCCATGCTCTGGAATAAGCTCCCATCCATTTGAAGCAGAATCCAACCCTAAGCCTTTTTAAGAGTAACCTTGACCAATGGATGGGAAATTGGAAATTAACCCCTGGTCTGGCCCCTGTGTCTCTGATACATTGGGCATTACTGCCTGCCTCTGTCTAACATAACCCCCCCTCCATCTCTAGAAACTTCCTAACTAACATATCTCCTCGTTAGTCTCGTATATAACTATGAACTAAGAGATAAAAGAACAGGAAGTGGGATCTTTAGAAAAGGACAGGGGTAAATTACATAGAAAAAACAGAAATTGTGAGAACAAGCAATGCAGAAAAAAAGAGGAATGATATTTAAGAGAAGGCAGGAATTCAATAATTTATGTAATGTTGTTTAGATTGTATGATATATAACAATATATGGGATCTATAATGTTTGTAAATGTGAAATTTGTTAATATGGTTTGTTTACATTTATATAAATGTAAGTTTGCCAGTGTTACAAGTGATACTTCAATAAAGGTGTTTTAAAATGAATAGATGTTAATCTACAATGGACATGCATTCCAAACTGGATTAGTTTCTCTGCCTTTTACCCTCTGAGTGCCAAGATAGATTGCATCTCCCCTATGACTTCCAAGTAGGATGAAGTATCATACAATGAATGAGTGTATGAATGAATGCATGAATGAAAACAGTATTAAAGATTAAACTCTGAGATGTTAACAAGTTGCTTCCTGTAGTCAAGTGTACATGGATTGATTCTCTCTACCTAAATTTACCTACCGTGTAACTCTGAGCAAGCCATTTGGCCAGACACTGCTTCAATGTTGCCCCTAATAATGGATACCTGTATGAAGAGAGATTATAGGTTCATAGGTTCATACTAGGCTATCTGCCCTAGGGCATTTATAAGCCTAGCCAGAATGTGTTTGGCTTTCGCCACCCATTTCAAATTTATTTTGCTACGCCCTTTTTCGAGGTTAGTATACTGTGCCTCTGTCTAACAGTGACACAGAAGTGATACCTGGGGTAAACCTACTATCTCCCATCCACTCATCAAGATTCCTCTTGAAGAGAGTCAATGAGGGACTCTGCCTAACCTGGACTGGGATTTTATTCCAGAGTGAAGGGAGCCTCTGGGTTATGAATCTGTCCCTCCAGCATGTCCTATTTATTTCAGTGCTGAGGTTCAAGTCTCTCGAGCGCGTAGCTCGATGGGATTTGGATTTTCTGAGGTGCAGCATGTCCATTAATTCCGGGTTGGACATGGCTTTATATGTCAGGCACAGATCGCCTCTGAACAGGCGGTATGCCACTGAGTAGAGCTGGAGTTTCTTTAACCGGGCAGCATATAGCATCTGTTTGAGCCCTTTGATCCTCTTGGTGAGGTACTTTTGGGGTCTTTCCAGTTGCTGCAGGTGTCTGGTAAGGTACATCCCAAAAGGGGCATTGTACTCAATTATGGGCCTGATGAGGGATGAGTAAAGAGGCACGATGACGTCCCCTGATCTAGATGTGAATCCCTTCATGATTAGGTGGGCTATATAAAATGTTTTTCTAACCACTTTGGCCACGTGGTTGTCACATGAGAGATTGCTATCACCTTGGGTCCCCAGGTCCCTAATTACTTCTTCTGTACTTAATGGATTACCACCTATGTGGTAATTTGTGGGCACTTTGTTTTTGCCAAAGGGGATGACTATACACTTTTTGGCATTTAGCTTGAGGCCATGGCTCTGGCACCAGTTGTCCGTTTCTATGAGGCCCATTTGGAGGATGCTTGTGTCGGCTGGAGAGTCGATTATGGCACCCAGTTTGCAGTCATCTGCGAACTTGGTCAGCCACAGTCCTTCCGTGTTGGCCTGTACCTCTGAGAAATATATACCGAACAAGAGAGGTCCCAGGACTGAGCCTTGTGGGGCACCACTTGTAACTGGTTTGGAGTCTGACATGGCTCCAGCAATTCTAACCATGTGGGTTTTGTCCTTGAGCCAGTTTGCAATCCATCTAGTGACATAGGGGTTTATATTTAAGCTGGTGAGCTTATCTATAATACCCGAGTGGGGTATTGTATCGAAGGCTTTTGCGAGGTCCAGGTAGGCTGTGTGGACCACCTTCCCCTCGTCAATGGCCTTGGTGACTGTTTCAAAGAAATCAACCAGGTTTAAGAGGCATCAAGATTAGCCAGTTTAACAAATGTAAAGCTGCTGCTGTACCTTCTAGAAGTAAACTTGATTTTTTTTTGTAACTATGGTAGAGAAATATCTTTTAATTTTAACTTCTGATATATCGTTGTCTTCTTTATATCCTGTCTCCTTAAATTTATCTGACAAAAAGCTGTATAGACACTGTAAAATGGTATGCATTCATCATAAAATGAGAAATAAAATCACAATTATGATATAACAATATTCTTGACATATATAGGATGTGCACTGGTGGTATGTAAACGTGAATTTACAAGTGCTGGTTTAAAATACTCTTGCACTAAACACTGACTCATCATATAGCCTGTGAACAAACATCAAGTTAACTGACTCTTTAATCTAGTTTATGACAGAACCCCAGAAATGTATTTATTTATCTATGGTGTATCTATTGTTAACCATGGTATAACACTGATCAACATGGTCCATTTTTCAGGGACAGCCCAGGTGACTACATAGGCAAGCAAACAATGGGTTACATAATACAAAATAACACTGGTACAGGCTGTCTAGAAATATTGGATGTATACTGAAATGTTAGTAGACAAATATTTCACAAAGCTGGTTAGTTACTGGATAGTTATATTATTTACAGTGTCAAAATAGTATTTGAAATAAGAGAAATGGTGGAAAGAGGATGGAGTTTGGTGCAGACCAAGGTAAAGGATGGGAGGGTGAAGAAGGGAAAGAGAGTGACTGAGAAGAGTACTGGAGTACTGTAATGTAGCTTGGTGGAGGATGAGGACCTTTCTGTATTAATAAATGGAAGGTGCTTTCCTGGTGACAGAGATGGTTTGTACAAGGAGATTTGGGGTTCTAGGTATAGTGGGTGTGGTGAAGTTTTCAAGTTAGTGTTAGGAAATTTGGGGTTCTAGGTATAGTGAGCATGGTGAGGTTTTCAAGTTATGCCTTAGTTATTAAAGCACTTGCAAGTTGCTTTGCTGAAGAGGAATTTTTTGAATTTATGCTAAAATTCTTGGGAGGATGAAATGTTTTTTACGTTTGCTTGGAGTGACAATCCCCTGTATACCAAGAAAATGGTCCTAATTAGGCCCTTTCCTTCTCAGGAATGAAAGTGTCAGAGGAAACCCCTTTCATGGATTACAACAACCATTACAAAAGCCATTAAAGCTTGTAACTTAGATTGGAAAGGTTGGTAAAAAGTCCAGATTACTTTGTAACTACATCTAATTTCTAGCCTTAAGGAAGAAATACAAACTTTTAATTAAAAAATCTAAAGCTTACCATCTTAGAAACATTGTCTAAATATCAACAGTTTTGGGAAATCATTGAAAATATCTTAAACCTCATCTCCATACCTCTCAACCTCTTAGCAAAAGAAATCTGGACAAAGCCAAAAATTATGGGGGGGGGGGGACAAATGCCCAAAAAATAGGGATAGATTTTAAATATTGTTTTTATAAAATTAGAAAGTTGATAGAATAACAGGCTTTGTATTAGCATACATTTTCTCAACGATATGAAGCCTGAAACCTAAATGCCTGCTATTATTTAGTGATTTCAATTCTCAATAACTTGCCAGAAAGCCACAAATGTTATGAATAACAGACCAAAAATATGAGACAAAAATCTAGACATTTTGCAAAGATCTGAACAGCTGAGAGGTATGCTCAATTCTAGCACCTCTGCAAGAAAAGCATATACAATAGATAACATGTTACTTGAAATCTCCAACACACCATCCTTCCCACAAATATTACTAACACGTCATCCACCCCACAAATATTACCAACCCATCATCTATCAGTCTTCCATCTTATTCACCCCAGAAATAAGCTACCTCCACCCTCAAATTACCAGATACTGTCAGAAAACATACTCCCTGTTTTTTACTTTAAACAAATTTTAGTGAAAATAGTAAAAAAAAAAATATAAAAAACACAATGTTCACCCTAAAGCTCTCCAAACCAACTTCCTTAAACTAGCTTAAAAGTCAATTGCTAAACCCCATGCACACTTAATCTGTCTCTCACAACAGGTAATGTTCCCTAATGGACTTCCCCTGTAAACAAGTGCCGATAAATAAGTAATAAATAAATATGTATTTTTTTCATTCTGTAGTACACGGTTAAAGAAAAAATGCTAAGTAGTAACTTGACAGTGGAAAAGTTTTCTCAGGTCATTATATATTACAGTATTTGCTTGGTTCTGATACAATGTTATGACTAATGGCTAACATTAATTTCTGTATCAAAGGAACATTGTATCCACTTGCAAAAAAGGTTTCCATTAAAATATTAGGAAAAGCCTTTATTTCAGCATCTGTCTTGCATTATTTGACAACATTCACTTGTAAGATAAACTTTCCATTTCAAAGCAATTAAAGCTAAAAACATAGTTCCACTACTTGAAGAACTGAACACTGACATGCCTACCAGTTATGACAATCTTCTCCCATGTATCTTATTCCTGTGTCAGGACTTCATAGTCTGTCTCCTTCTTTGCATTTACAATATCTGCCTAACTCAAAATATCATGCCTGATATCTGAAAAACAGCCACTGTTAAACCCCTCCATCAAAAATTACACATCCCACGCCACAGAGTTCAGATCCATCTCCATTCTTCCAATACTTGTTAAAATTCTTGAAAAACAAGTTTACAATCATCGCACCCATTAAATCTCCCACTATCATCTACTATCCTCAAAACAGCATTAGCTTTGAGGGGGGGTAGGAGAGCTTCAACTACACTCTTGACACTTACTGATAATATCCTCCTGGATATGGAAAAAATACCTTCTCATTGGAGCCATCTTTATGTACCTCACCACAGCCTTCAATTTGATTGACCATAACATTCTTTTAGATCATGTAACAGAACCTGGAATTAGTTGCGATACAGTTCCCTAGTTTAAAAAATATATATCCAATTGGTACTTCTCTGTGTAATTTCAAAACACCCTCTCTGTTTCCACCTCTCTCCTTAAAGGAGTCCCTCAGGGATCCATTTTAGATCCCCTTCATTTTTCCATTTTTATTAATAAACTATCATTTGACCTCCCTCACTTCTTACCTTATGCTGCTGACATGGTCTTATTTCACTCAAACCTAACCTCCTCTGCCATAAAGCAACAACAAGAAGTTGATTTCCTTTCTCTTATCAAATGGTTTCTTGTCAAATGGCTTATTAATACAAAGCTAATTCTGAATACTTCCAAAACTAAAACAATGCTGTCTGGTGCCTCCCATAAAAGGTAGAATAACTCTCAGTCACTTCTTATCCATGGCCACCTTGACAACTCCAACAATCAAGTCATCTGCTTAACATACACTGGTATGTGGCTTGATTCTGCACTGAACTTTCACCTTCACCTAGAAGCAAATAAATTCCCTTCTATTTTTGGTCCTATAAAAAGGTTCCCCTTTCTCTCCATACCAACCAGGAATATTATAGGCAAAGGTATTCTAACACCACAGCTTGAATATTGACTTCCATTGGTTGGAACAGCGAACAAGAAAAACTGCTCCAGCATCCAAGCTATAAGCAGCTCTATCTGCCATTTCATTACCCTCTCTCCTAGAAATAAGCATCATTGTATGATGTTTAATAAAGCAAAATGGCTACCTCTCCAACAATGTGCCAACCTGCTTCTTTGATCCCAGTTGTACAAGCTCCTCAAAGAACACTCTTGTCCCTCCCTTGCCTGTCACCCATTCAGGCGACCCTCCCAGTTATAATATAAAAGTCTTAACAACTCTGGCCCACTTCTTCAATGACCCAGAACCAGACATCATTACATTAACATGCCTTTTCCATCCTAGGCCCCAAACTCTGGGAATCCTTTCCTACTAATCTTAAAGACCTCAGCTCTTACCCCTCATAATGTGCTGATCTTAAAGATTATCTCATACCAAGTCAATTTGCAAATGCTTTCTGTTTGGACACATCACTTAATCCCTACTCTTCACTTCCCCATTCAGACACCTTTGTTTTCCTCAAATTATTTTCGTAAACTAATATGTAACATCTCTTCCACATTGTATATACTGTATATAATTAATTTCTGTGTGCCTTACCTCACTTTTGCTATCTTTTACACGTTGTACTCTAACCTTCACTATTTCACTCTCTTGTCCTTCTCTCCTTCTTTCTCCTACCATCCCTTCCTATTGTCCCTTATTCCACATACTTATTATTAGTGTTATTAGGTCATTGCTACCTTCACACAATACTTTGTTTGTATTCATAAAACTTCCTGTTAACTTGCTTGCTTGCAATCATTTACATTTGTCCAGGTGGAGACTGAAATAGATCCTTTTGGATGAGTGATCTATCCATGTTACCAAACTGAATGAATATATAAATAAATACACATATGCATTCATTTGCATTATTTGTTTGAAATAATTTGATTAGTTATAATGATGATACTTCTCTTCCTGTTTCTAGTTCTTCTTGGTAAGTTTGATCATCTGTACATAATCTTGAAATACAGAGGGTTTGTCCCTTCACTATCATCATCTTCTTTCGGCTGTTCCCATTAGGGGTCACCACAGCAGATCACCTGTTTCCATTTCTTCCTGTCCTCTGCATCTTGCTCTGACACACCAACCACCTGCATGTCCTCTCTCACCACATCCATAAACCTTATCTTAGGCCTTCCTCTTTTCCTGTTACCTGGTAGCTTCATACTTAGCATCTTTTTCCCAATATACTCAGAATCCCTCCTCAGCACATGTCCAAACCAACGTAATCGTGCCTCTCTGGCTTTGTCTCCAAACCTTCCAACCTGGGCTGACCCTCTAATATACTTATTCCCAATCCTGTCCACCCTTGTCACACCCAGTGCAAATCTTAACATCTTTAATTCTGCCACATCCAGCTCAGACTCCTGCCTTTTTGTCAGTGCCACTGTCTCCAACCCATATAACATAGCTGGTCTCACTACCCTCTTGTAGACCTTCCCTTTCACTCTTACAGGTACTCGTCTGTCACAAATCACTCCTGACACACTTCTCCACCCACTCCATCTTGCCTGTACTCTCTTCTTCACCTCTCTTCCACACTCACCGTTACTCTGAACTACTGACTCCAAGTATTTAAACTCATCCACCTTCGCCACCTCTACTCCTTGCATCCTCACCATTCCTCTATCCTCCCTCTCATTCACACACATATATTCTGTCTTAGCCCTGCTGACCTTCATTCCTCTTCTGTCTAGAGCATATCTCCATCTCTCCCGGGTCTCCTCCACCTGTTCCATACTCTCACTACAGATCACAATGTCATCTGCAAACATCATAGTCCACGGGGACTCCTGTCTGATCTCGTCTGTCAACCTGTCCATCACCATTGCAAATAAGAAAGGGCTCAGAGCTGATCCTTGATGTAACCCCACCTCCACCTTAAACGCATCCATCACTCCCACCGCAGACCTCACCGCTGTCACACTACCCTCGTACATATCCTGTACCACTCTTACATACTTTTCTGACGCTCCTGACTTCCTCATACAATACCACAACTCCTCTCTAGGCACCCTGTCATATGCTTTCTCTAAGTCTACAAAAACACAATGCAACTCCTTCCGACATTCTCTGTACTTCTCCATCAACACTCTCAAAGCAAAGATCGCATCTGTAGTGCTCTTTCCTGGCATGAAACCATACTGCTGATCACTAATCATCACGTCCCTTCTTAACCTTGCTTCCACTACTCTTTCCCATAACTTCATGCTGTGACTGATCAATTTTATCCCTCTGTAGTTACTACAGCTCTGCACATCACCCTTATTCTTAAAAATCGGTACCAAAACACTTTTTCT